>NC_084946.1:24341543-24641543 GCF_949316205.1 Platichthys flesus
AGACGACAGCTTGTAGATTCGGTTTACGGCTCCGATGTACAGAGCCCCAGTGGACTGATGCACAGTCAGGTGGTTCAGCGACCATTCCCTCCTCTCTGATTGGAAGGTATTCAGAGTCTGTCCAACCGTCGTCTTTTGATTTACTGAGATCAGAGTCAATAGCCACAGTGCCAGGGGCCACAACATGACCTTTGGAGGGCCGTGACCTTTAGTGGGGCCGCAGTAAGTCCATCCTTTATCCAAGCACGTCCCCATTCCCAAACAAACAGAGCTCACACCAAACCTCCTGGGAATCGTGTAGCAGCGAGGAGCGGGATTACGCTGGAAAAGATGAGCTGAGGTGCAGTGTTCTCCGTAAGGGATCTTCACATCATTCTGAAAGAGAGAAAGAGAGACATTTGTTTTAAACTGGAAAGATCCTTGAGTCTGTTCAGCGTGGAGGTTTACGTTCAGGGTGTCATTAGACAAAAATCCTTGTTTCCCCCTCGATCTCTGCTTCGTCAGAGATGCTTACTTGTTTCTTTGATGAGACATCAAAGAAACAAGTCAGCATTTGTTCAAACTGTCTCCTCGTATGTAGTAGCCTGAGAGATGGTCCAATATCCCCCTTATCGACAGGGGGGCTCATTATATCTGCCTGTCTGCGAGAGAGAACTAAGTGTGGCCTATTACAGGAACAAAAGCAGTGACACATTGTAGCCGTGCTCTCCCTCTGTTTGGGTGCCTAATTAAATGATCCAAATGTATTCATTATGTCCATATTTTGGGCTCCCTGTTTTCCTCTCTCCCCTCTGCCTTGTTCGTTTAAATGGTTGAATCCGAGAGGAATTAATCACTCTCCACCGAAGCCGACATTCCTAAATTAATCAGGCTTTTTCCAGGGACGGCAGGGAGTCGTTAGAGATTTAGCGCCGGGCAGAATCCACGCTCACACTTCCGTGTTTAATTTCATTAACATATTTTATGTAGATATTTCCAGGGGATGGGGGGGGGGGGGCTAAACAATGTCTCTCAAATACATGATGGACTGGAGGATGGATGGGTTGGATGCATGGCAAAGGATGTGTGGTGCATTTACAGCTTTTGTGTCCCTTGTCATCACCGTTGTGAGATCAATGTTTTCGTCTGATACAAGGTGTTTCTACCTGGAAATAAAGACGGACGACAACAGAAGCATTGTGTTAAGAAGGCCTCACATGCGTTCTCACTGCACCGAGGTCCGTTAATGGAGTAATAAAACTGCCTGCATAGGAGGACAGACCATAAATTATGACGCCAACATCATCCTGGATCCTGTGTGCGTGCCGCTGGGAGCTTCTCCAATCTGCCTCCCAGAGGTTGTTTCCATCTCCCCTTTGTCCTCAACTGTGCCAGAAGCTCCTTCACACTCTTTTAATGATATTTAAAAAATAGAAAAATAAATAGTATTCCAGTCAAATGTCTCAAAATGGCCTTTCATGGATTCGCTGCCAAACGCAAGACGACTTTAGCTCAAAGGCAACTGGATTTTTGTCTGGAGCTAAAGCCAACAGAGTGTTTAGTCAGTGAGACTTCCTGGTGTAAGTAAAGGTTAAATGAAGACAGCCATGTCAGAGCCTAACGCCGGGGTCATGAAGCGGTGGGTGCTCCCTGCTGGCTCGCTGACAGGACGTCCGGCTGGTTTGAGCCGGAGCCAGGGATGAAGCGGATGGACTGACACTGAGCCGGCTGGGTCGACTCCAGCTCCCACTCCAGCGTCTCCCGTCCATCTGTCCCCACCGCACTCACACCACTCACACCGGGGGAGAAGTCGCTCGAGTGTCTCGACCTACTCTGCTCAATTTGGCCGACTCAGTGTGTGAGCAACTCCCCCGGTCATTGGACACCGAAGAGTAATATGTTTCACACACTGTTTCTCTGCGTCTGAATCTGAATTCACCTTTCTTCATTTACAACCAACAAACACTCCTGCTCTCCGACATGAATCAATCTCAGGGATGCTCAGATTTAAACTGTCTGTATCTGTCTCTGCCGTTAATGTTGGATGAAAGCTTCTTCATTTTTTTTTCTTGAATGGACACAGACAAATCTGTTTGCTTTTATTAGTTCGCTGAAAGCTGAGATTTGGCAGAACACGTTGGATCTAATGGATTCTGTATTTTGGGCGAAACGAGGTCCAGTAAATTCCTCCTGAAAATCCCTCAAATCATCTGCTCTGCAGGCTGATGAGTTCCCTGAACCAGTCTCTGTGTCTCGGCGTTGCCACAATTTTCATTCATTTGTCCTTTTCATGTGGAATATGAAGATGAAAAGGGTTTTCAGACATTTCAGAAATGCTTTCAGAGGAAGCAGTGACATCTGAAAGCTCCGACGGCTTCTGGGTGAACTGAAATATAAATTATTTGCGTTAATCACACGCTTGTTGTTAAATAAAACAAATAGATGAAATTACGGGTCAGTGGGAACCTGTACTCTGGGGGAGCGCAAACCTTTTCTCCTCAGCTTCTTGATGCAGAATGTTTTCGTGTGGATTAGATGCAAGTTGACAGAGTTGTTTAAAAGGGGGCGTGTTAGACCACAGAAATCTGACTCAACCCTTTGTGCGTTTTTTCGTGCTGTCACAAAAAGAAGTAGAGAAGTGAAATTTCTGTTGGTTAAATCAACCCGGTCTGTCATTCCTGAAATAACACAGCCTGTTTCCAGGTGACGTGCTCCGGTGTATTTTGCATTGTGGTCTCGTCACAACCTGCAGCTCTGTCCTGTTCCCGACTGGAAATGATAAATAGGACGGGGCACTTGAGGTGCAGCAGCAAATAGCAGAACAAATGATATTTGGGGAGGCAGGCTTGAGTCTGGTATGACCTTAAACAACAGACACCGGCAGTGCCACCCAGAGGTTAATTCAGTGCTGAGAGTCTCCAGTCGAACCCTCGGAGGAATTACAAAAAGCGAGGGAGAACAACAAGGAGAGGAAATAGGAAGTGCTGGTGGCAAACGGCGCCGGGCGAACATGCAGGCGAGCAGCAGCAGCAGCCTCGATCTTTCATTCATTTCTGTTCTGCCGGCTTTGGTCACGTCTAAGGCGTGCAGTCATGCTGCTCAGTGTTTACCCTGGATTATAGAGACAGCTCTTCGCCCTGCACAGTCCTCCCCGCTGAATTCTCCGCCTCGCCACTCAGACACGCTCCAGCCAAGACATGACTCATTCACACTCGCGCACAGGAACACGGTTTGCCGGGGCCTCTGGGGACACCAATCACAATCGCGGCGCGCAGACGATGGGAGAAACCGGCCTCTTGTGCTGCACAGACTCGACCCCTTGACCTGGATCGCGATCAGTGGAACCAAATCCATCCCATGGGTTCAGCTGTTATTGGGGTGAAGTGCTGTCAAAGTGACTGCAGAGCCCTGTTAGCCCATGATTCATGGGACAGAAGGTTTTTTTGTTTTTTTTTACATCTCTGTTTGGTTTGACCCATCTGCCATCAGAGATTATCTGAATTGTACATATGGGGATATTTCTATTTTAAACTGTCCATGCATCACTGTCTCTGTTGACTCGACTTTGATTGTGCGGAGCTCTGCAAAACATCTTCTTATGGTAAATTTAACACATTTTAGAAAAGACTAATGAGCACTCTTGGTATTTTGGGATTATTTGCACATCTTGTGGTTCAGAGATGACTTCACACGAATGGGTTCATGATAAACCCAGTGGATAATAAAAAAAAATATATATATTTTAATTAAAACTATCTGTATTCTGGAAATTTTCTGGATATTATATTTTCTAACAGCACAAAGACGACCTCGTAATAGAAAGATGGAAGATTTGGCACAAACATCACAGATCATGGAGTGTTCAACTTCAACTTGTTTGTGTTTTGGATTATAGATTCATATTCAAGTTCTCAGTCGGCAGACGATCTTTCTAAATGTCAGAAGAAGAGTCTCTGTTCTCACACTTAGTCGACAGAAGTTGTCATTGTCGTCCACGTCAGAGGTGATAAAAAACTTTGTGTGATTTTCTTATTTTTTTCTGGTGGCCTAGATTTATAGAAAAGCAATAACGCTGTCAGACAGTGGGGTTGGGAAGGTGAAGTACAATAGTCATAACAGCATCTGTCCTCATAATTACAAGCACAGACAAGTGTGTTTTTTGACACGGCTGCTAATGGAAGTTAATAAAGTTCCTCCTCTGGGGTGATTTCAGATTCGTTGAGGGAGCTTTTGGCTGAAGCTCTCCTTCCCGCTCTCCTGTACGTTTTTATTAGCACTCACAGCGTGTACACTCCCAGGGCCTGATGGGATACTTTAGTCTGGGGGGGTTTCTGCAAATCTACACGGATGAGTCAACGTTTGGGGGGGAGGGCCAGCATTGTAGGCATTACAGATGAATGAGCTCGGAGGGCGCCAGCCTCAACAGAACTTGACTTCCAAATGAATAAATGAAGGCAATTAGTAGAACTGTTTACAATGTTGTGGAGACAGAAGTAGGTCAAACGTGGCAGAGACGGGGGGGAGGAGGGGCCCGGCGAGCCAGAGCCAGGGGCTGTCGCTGGTACCTACAGTGATGAGTCGGGGAATTAGGACATGAAAATGCCGACTTTATTAACGATGACTTTTAAGTGAATGTCATATCGGATCTCAAGGGAGTGGTGTGGGGTTTATTAGTAAAAGCAACATTTTATAATCAGTCCAGCGTGTTTTATCTGTGGCTGCGTTGTGGAGGGGCAGCCCGGGGGGCCGAGGGGCCCCCGCCCTCAGACACAAAACGTGGGCCTCTGAGGGCACGATGTGCAGCATGGATGCTCCTTCTGCACACACCCACAGGATATCAGTGGAGTTCTGCGACAACTGGCCTGTGATTCCTTTTCATCATTATGTTCTACAGTGTGAATTCAAATAGCAGTGCATCCTCCGGGCAACTCCCTCCGTCAGGGAGAAACAATCTTACATATGTTTGGATAAATGAGACAATTTCTTTCATATGAGTACGCTCCTCTGGAATGATCCATGTGTGTGTCGGTATGGTTTCATATTAACAGAAACAAACCTTAATAGCTTTTTTTACCCCCATTCTTGCTGTTTGGTTTATTGGTCAGTGCAGATATTGAAGCCTTTAGGACTCTCCAGCCAGCCACTAATTTTGACGGCGGAGTAGCAGAGGCCGCCTGCAGGGAACGGTGACACGGCACGATGTCATCGCAGCACGCTCTGCTCCTAATAACTGCAGGACACTGAGAGGGACCCTGGGCAGAGGGAAATGTGACATAGGGGACCGATTCCAACACGTCGCCACAACACAGCCAGCAGCCTCCTCCGCAGCGCATGCCATTATCTCAGGGCAGATGCATTATACATGCAGATACAGAACCATATATCTGAAATTGCTGTTAAGAGCAGGGCCCAGATGAAGGGCACTGCTGCCACAGTCAGATTTAACCATGCATGGCGTTCTCCTCCCATCCCTCTCCACAGCTCTGTCTGCTCGTCCATAAATCTCATTGTCGGTCCTCCCCGCTTAATGGTGACCTCAAGCAGGCTCCCCCTCAACCAGCCGAAGCCCTCATGTTGCATATATGATGAGCACAGAGAGGGAGAGTCAAAGTGACCCCCAGCACCGTGATGAAAACCCATGCAGCTCGAGTGCAATAGAGGGTCTTCTATAATTCAGCAGCCGCAGAAGAAGACAGAGCGAGCTGCGTTTTCTTCGGAGCCACACAGAAAGTGCACGAGAGCTGCAGCGGCCGCCCGGCGCCCCTCGTCGTTAACGTCACTTAAGAACAAGGCATAAACAGAGGAGCCCCACTGTGGCACAGAGTGATCCGTGGACAGTGCAGCTGGAAAGAATAGAGAATCAGGTTTGTGAAACGTGAGCTCTCATCTCAAGCCTTGGGACGAGCAGAGAACACCTCTCCAGTTGTGCCTTTTCGTACCAAGGAGCCTCTCTCAGCCTTCAGACTAACAGCCTGCTATTCAGTCTCTATTGCTGTAATTTCACTGTGTGCTGCCATCTTCTGAGTGTCTGTCATCTTTTTTTCTTCTTCATTTGAGCTGACATTGCTCTTTGTGGAGAAGAAAGCTATATTTCTGCTCCCACTGATTCAGTTACAGATGTGCAGGGCTGTATTGCTTTTGCATGCATAAATCATGGGAGACCTGACAGAGAAAATGCATAGCATTTGGCAGACACTATAGAACCAAGCAAGTGTACGAATGAAAAGAATAATCAAACACAGTGAAGCAGAGGATCCACGTGAGGCTGTAATTGCACATATGTCCGTATTTCCCACACCACTGCTCACAGAAATCAAAGAACCCTGCTCCAAAGAAGCATGTTCTCGTCTGACTCCCTCTTTGCCCATATGGCTTCGTGGGATGGAGGACGCCAAGGTTGGAGGTAGCTGGCATGAATAATTACGATCAAAGAAATTACGGTGCAAAAGGAGCAGCTGCTGCATCCACTGCTGACAAATCACTGTGAGCGAGAGGAGACGCCGACTGGCGACGGGCGAGGGGGAGAGGAACAGGAAAGAGGAGGAGAGACGGCGCATGTTCCACGATACAACAACTTTCCCTCTAAGTATCCGCGGCTCCAAAACCCATTTCACATTTAATCCGCAGTGCAGATAAGGCCTTTGGTGGCCATTCACCCAAAAGCTGTGCAAATACAAGCATCTGCCCAGATTATCTCAGTCCGCCTCCACGGTCGGGCGCAGCGTGGCCCTAATTCTAACCTATACTCTGAAACTCGATCCCTCTTCCTAAGTCTCTGATTGTGATTTGGGGTAAATGCCTTGAAATGTCCACAATGCTCAGAAATAGAAATAGCCTGGTTAAAAGGAACGGTACCCCTGTGGGCCGGAGGTCTATCAGGACTGCAAACACAGGTGAATTTCTTCAAATAGAAATTCACTGGAAGGCAAATGGGACAAAAAGTAGCTCCTACAGGTTTAAGACATATCAGGAAAAATCTACAGTGAATGGGACTTGATCCTCAAATTAAAATCGAATTCTCCAAACTCTATTAAATAGCGTCCCAGGTGGTTTGCGGCTGCCAGGGGCGGAACGCGTCGGCAGTGTCAGATGTAGTCCAGGTGCTGTGGGCTCGTTGGAGGAAGAACCTGATGGGAACCATTTTGCAGATGTTCCCACTGAGCAGCGACACTGAGGGGGAACTGATGGCTCGTATTTGGAAGACGAGCCTACGAGCAGCTCGTTCCGCAGATGTTTGCTGAGTTGTTTACATTTCTGCTTTGTGAAAATGTATATGTTGGGTGATTATAACTTCCAGGTGATGGAGGCAGGGGTATGGATTCCACCTTTTCCATCTGTTCAGTTGTTTGCTGGGTGGTTGACAAACACAGGAGTATAGATCTCTGGTATTTTACTGTGAAATACCACATTTTACTCGAAGGTTGTAGTTAAATAAACACCACAGAATGTATATAGAGTCATGGATCGTCACAGTAAAGCGCCTGCTTTGTCCCTTAGCAGCATTTTTCATGGACAGTGGTTGCTACTCTCTCTGTAGTGCCAAGTCAAAAGGGAAAAGCAATTATAAAGATTTCTCTTATCTATTAAGTTGAAATTGCATAAACCCAACAGTCTTTAAAAAGCCTCTGTGCTCAAATTCAGCGTTTTGGGGAAGCTAAGAGTCTTAATGGCTGAATGTGATGGTTTGTGAAGGGAACTACTGGTTTTATTATCCTCTGAAGATTCCACCTCCTTCACCTACTCACATGCCATGAAGTAAGTATGAATCTTTCATTTTCCACAGATGAAAATTGGTTTGACTTAGAGGCGCTTGCTGAAATTGAGGGAAAGAGTTTTTTAAGCGATGAGATAGATTCGCCCTCACTCCACCGCATTAAGAAGGATTTCCATCCATGTTTTATAACAAATTACATGACCAGCATTTTCATTTCTCTTTCAAATTGTCCCACGATTCCAATCTTTTACATCATGAGATGCATGAAATTGATCGACACCAATACCCAGAGGGTGACCAGGTTAATGGGTAGCCTTCATAGACCACAAATACAGATGAACGATGCGTCGCCACTTCCTCCCACCCACCGTCCAGAAATTAAGATTAAATACCCCTGATACCTACACTGCCATCTTTAACATTTACAGTCGAGGGATGGAGCTGTTGTCCGACCAATCACAAGCCGGTATCTGCTGTCAATCAGGACGTTTCACCATGTTTTTAGAAACCAAACTTACTACAAAAATTAACACTTAAACACACATAAGTTTAAGAACTTCCTAAAATGACAGAGACCAGGGTTCGAATTGCAGGGGAGCTAAGGGGAGTTCGGTTCCCCTGAAAAGGACACGTGCTCTAAACCAATGTTCACTTTAGTGTCACAGATTATATTTTAATATACGTACATTAAGATTACTGAAAAATGTGTTTATGTGTTCACTTATTGCATTTCAGGACATCTGTCTCCACTAATTACTGACTACTACTAAATGACTCCAGTTAACCCGGAGCTTTTTTGGAGGCTGTCATGTCGTCCATCTTTCTCTAAAGATTTTGATTTTGTAGTAAAAAAGGTCCAGTGAGAAACGTGATATCCTGACTCTCCTGATCCATAACATGAGTCCAGCTCTGAAAACACTAAAACCTTTATTTCCCATTTTCAACTCAATAGCATCTGTCTGTAAGCCCCCCCCTGCTGCCTTATAAAAAACTAAGTTGTGAATCACATCCCTGAAGTTTGAAGAACTGTTTCCTCAAATCCCGATGGCATCATCTGGGCTTTTTTCTCAAGCCTCCTCCAGAACCGCAGCTGACACTGTTACGCCTGTTCTCATGAGCTGAGTCGTGATGAAAGCTTCTCTTCGTGTATAAAAACACTTTAGAGGCTCCACGAGAGAAAAAAAAGAAAGTTCTGCAAACTTAAATATGATGTGTCAATACCTTCCCAAGAAAAATCTAAACTTCATATGACGTCCCTCAACTCTGTCAGCTTTTCTCTGGGACCATATGCTGTCTGCCCGGAAGAAAGTCAAGCAAAACACACACATCAGCAAAGTTGTCGCACTGTTTGTATCAACGCCGGTGTGACAATCTGGAGGCGCTGCACCATATTGCAAGACCGCCATCCCTGCATGCTCAGCGCTGCCAAAGCTGCCATCTGGTAGGTGAGCCGCACGCTTTCCACTTGTACCTCTCCTCCCTGTCACTTCTCTCCTCCTCCACCGCCACCTCTCTCTCTCTCTCTCTCTCTCTCTCCTTCCGTCTGTCTGCTCCTATCTTTATTAGTCTCTCTCACTCCCGCCTCCTTTCCATTTCCACCTCTCACTCTCCATTCCACCTCTGCACCGTCCCTATTCTCCACCTTCCTCTCTATACCTGCACCTCCGCCTCCCTCCGGGCCCTGGATCGCATGCTGAAACAAGCCGAAGTGTGAAGATTGAAAGAGGGATGAAGGGGGGGGGGGGGGGGGGGATGAGTTGGGACGGCAGCGTATCGCCAGTGATTGATGATCCGCAGCATTTTGGTCTCTCTTTGTTTCTTCCTCTCTTGTCAGTGTCAGTTTAATTTTGCATTTGTTGTCTCTTTTCTTTCCGCCTATCGTATCTAATGAATGCACTCCGATGCACAGACAAAACCAAATGCTCACACGTACAGGACGACCAGGGCACATGTGTATGAAGATACAGACGTACAGTAGAGGCACACACACACCCACACACACACACACACAGAACACACACACTGGGGGCTCTCCTCCTCCTTCCTCCTCGGGCTGTAGCATCTGAACAGTCGTGTTTAATCAGCGTCTCCGTGGGCAGCCGGGGTAGCGGCTAAGGGGGGGGGGGAGGGGGGTGGCGGTTGGAGATGGGGGGTCTCGGGCTATGGGTATAGTAGCAGAGAGCTGCTGTGCACTCACACACCGTGTAATTGTGTTACATACACTAATTCGCCTGTTGTACTATCACAGCGAGCGCGAGCGGCCCCGGCCCCTGACCCACATCCTGCTCCCTGATATTCAAATGGCCCCAGAATCAACGTCAAGGAATTGAACTGGAAATTGCATCTGTTCCTGATTCCATCCTTTTTTCTTTCTTTCCCATATATATATATATTCACATACAAACAGAACAGCCCATTAATCTCCTGTGAAAGTCTGAGATAGCACCTAAATCACGGCGTGAAAATGTGCCTGAAAATGACAGAGACAGATGTTCTGAATTATTTCACCTACACTGGTTTTTGGAATCGCCTCGAGGATCAAGTGACTCCAAAAATAATGCTGCAAATAAACCTGCAATCACTCTCTATTCAAAGGAATCTTGAAAAAAGGGGAGTAAAAAATATTACACTCAGCAAATAGGATTGTTCAAATCTGCTGGTATTTGATGTTTGCCTCTGAAATATAAGTCACCACCAATGACGCATGGATTTTTTTCTTGTGTCCCTCAAAGCCTTGAAAAAGCAGCTTTTTAAAACCTTGTACACAACTTTTCTTTCTTTAAATCAAAGTTAAGGATCATTCACAGTCTTCAGATTCCATTATACTGATTGTCTTTAAAGCAGTTCCAGGGGAAAGTGACCACAGCTCGGTCTGTTACTGTTACAGAAAACACAGCCGTCATCCAAACAGGTTCTATTGTGTTTGTGTGGCAGCACAAGTATCACAGACGGATATCTTAAAAAGCCTCAGCATGAAAGATCACAATCAATCTGCATATCCACAGACCACAAGGACTAAGATGGAACATATGACTTCTTTTCATTTTGGATGAAGTGACTCTTTAAGAACTGGTTTACTTCAGGGTCTGCTGTGGTTAACCCTCGGCTGCATTACCAACAGAAAACCATCACATAGACAGGAACTGTCACAGCCCTGGACCTCAGCTTCATTTACAGTCAAATGCTGCACAAAAAGAGCCACTGAATTAATGTGGAGATTCATTTAAATTCTATAATTAGCAGGCAAGTGGTTAAGTGCTGGAGCGCCTGACTGGCATGGACGAGAACAGAGAGAAGCCAGCCCATCTCTCTCTCTCTTTCTCCCCCTCTTTCTCTCTATCTCTGTTAGAGGCTTTACCCACTCTGGAGGGGCCAGGAGAATAAAAGCTTGTCCAACTGGCCGGCCAGATAAGCCAGAGCACACAGAGAGAGGAGAGGGCTTCATCTGGTCTGCATGAGTGGTGAGAGGCAGAGAGGGTCCAACACCCTCCAACACCCTGCCTCCAGACCGGAGCTCGAAACAAAGATGCACTCTGTCAGCAGCATTGTTGCAGCTGGCATTGATACAATATGTGTGTGTGTATGTTTGTGTGTGTGCTTTAGTTTCTCCATCTGGGAGCTCCTGCCCAGTCTTATCAGGGTCCCAGTGGCTCCTGCTCTGCCAAGGCTGCTGAGCTTCAGCTGCAGGAGGCAGGAGGCAGCAGCAGCAGAGGACAGACTCTCTCCAGGCTCAGTTCTTCACTCTGCTATTCTCCCGGTGGCCAGTTATCTGGTGGCTGCCACACAGAAAACCCCACATGTGTACAGACTTCTGCAGAAATCTGCACATGCAGGCGAGTGGATTCATCCCACTGATGATGAAATGATTTTTTTGGCACACCTACAGAGCAGCAGCTGCCTGTGGATCAGATTGGCACTGAAGCTGAGGGACGTTTTTTACAGCCGCTCTCTATTCGGCAGCATCTGGACACATCTGCAGGTTGCTGCAGGTGACCAGCAGAGGTGATAACAACACACAAACACCGCAACAAACACCGCCGGTACACCACGGTGCGTAAAGTCTCATCCAACTTTACGCTCATGCTGCACGCTGCCTCTCAGGCGGATGCTGCTGCTGCTGCTGGTGCTTGGCCGCTGCTGTAAAATGATAGTGTGCTCACCTTGAAACAAGAGGAGACTCGTCCAGGAGGAGAAGCAGCAGATCCCGGCTATTCTCTTTTCGCGGTAAGGGAAGGTCCCGCGCGTCTCGGCCAGTCAGTCAGCGGATGCGTGCGGACGCCAGATGCCAGATGCAGCGAGATAAACTGCCGGTTAATTCATCTCTCAGGGCGCTGCAGCCCGTAAAGTCACCCGGACAGCAGTGAGCATCTCCCCCGTCGGCCGCTGAGAAGGAGACGGTGTCAAGTGACCCTCCCGCCTCGTTCAGGGATTGATCATCTTTCTGTAACTGGCTGCCACATAACCTCCCTCCCCTTCTCTCTCTCGCTCTCTCGCTGTCTCTCTCTCTCTCTCCCTTCCTCTATCTCTCTCTCTCACTCAGTATGTGTGTGTGTGTGTGTGTGTGTGTGTGTGTGTGTGGATGCCGGTGATACACATGAAGTCACCCATCAGTTCACTTGCACCTCACGTAGCAGTGTGTGCGCGCTTTTTCAGACCCAACCTCCATCCACCGCGTCATCCCCTTTGGCACAACTTGCGCGCACTGCAATATATTCGATGGGTCCTTTTAAGGAATGAAAGTGTTTGTAGATTTTTATACAATGAGGGAAAATAAACATGAATAATTAATGAGAAATAACCAATACAGTAAGAGAAATATTCTGGACTTTGAAGTGAATTTATATGAATAGAAATGGGACCTGGTCTATTTGTGCTATCAGCTGCTCACAGGATGAAGATGGTGTTAGTGAGCTATTTGTCAAATTGATCTTTATCGTCCTGTGTTAACTGTCCTGCACATGTGCAAATAGAACATACGTGTGGTCTGACCCGTGAATCCTCACATCCTCTGAAACGAATATGATGACGAATTAGGTTTGGAAAAGGTTGTAGAGCTTGATTTTGTCCCTTCGGCCAGTCAGCAAGTAAACAACAACACCAGACCCACCTCTGAATTCATGAATGTTTTATTTCCATCCTGAGTCCAGATGAATGTGCGCAGAAGATTCCTTTGAAACACTGCCATCTATAGGCGGAATCATGCAGCCACACACTGAAGCAGTGGCACAGGGGCTTTGTTAAAGAGATGAAGTCATGTTTGGTTTCTTTCCACCTCAGTTGAAGGATGAAATGTGATTCTGACGGACGTGTAGGAAGTTGCGTTGTCTCATTGTCTTCAGAGGAACAAATGCACAGGCTCCACACAGTCAATGATGTGTCTCTGAAACTCACCACGGCCACAGAAAGTGCTGACATGTTCGAAAGCTGCTTCTACAACACTATGACAGTTTTCTGCAGGTTGACATGGGCGGGTTGGGGGGGTGTACATTGGGTCAATCACCCAGCTGTCTGCTCCTCCCTATCTGCCATTTGGAGATTCCAGAGTTGGAGATGTCAGAGCGTCCTACCTGTTTGAGCCGAGCAGCTCCGGGGGGCCGGTGGACTCCCTCAGGACCGACCAGATGGAAGCCACCCTTCACTGACCCCCGTGTCAGGTGCCGTGGTCATGAATCCCCCTGTCGTACACAAACCCTTAACATGAGCCTGCAGACACACAAACAAACACTGAGGCTGTGAACGTGCACATTAACAGCGCTGGAAATGGGTATGAAGATGTGTAGAGAGCTGGAGGGAACGTGCAGCTTCTATTCCAGACGTACTGTGTAAGTGTTCAAGAGGCTTTTAGAGGCGTGAGGTTGTGATATTGCTTCAAATGATTTGTTTTTATTTGTTGGGAAACTTCCTGGATATCTGAAAAACAAATTGCCGTCTGTTTATCAGATGCATCAGTAGAGGAGCTGTCCATTGTGCTCCAGAGGACATGATGTATGAGTAACTGCTTGTGAGCATGATGATTCATGGTTGTATGAATGGCACATAGTGGTTTTATTCAATGTTGGTCAAGGCTGTGAGGTAGACTGAGAGTTGCAGGAGTTTGTTTTGTTCGTAGCACGGCTGATTCAAGGGCAGGTGTAATTTAGTGTTCAAGCAAATTCATGTTTAATTTCCTCCAAGAGCAGCAAATGTATGTTCACAACCCTGGAGAGAGCTAATGTATGTATGTTTTTTCTACTCAAACTCAAAAAACATACATACATACAGACGCTTATTAAAAGTTGTGTGTGGATCTTGTTGTATTTTGTGTTTTGTTGTCTTTTACAAAATTAAGACAATATTTGGTCTCAGTGTCATTAACGATGTTTAGAATGTTTCCTTTATTCTTGAATTTAGCAATTTAGGTCTCCAACAAGATGACCTAATCACAGTCAGAACCTGACACTTGATGTTATTACCTTCACCGAGGAGGTTACATTTCCAACCCCCGTTTTGTTTGTTTGTAAGCAAGATTTCCCAAAAGCTACCAGACAGATCACCACAAAACTTGGTGTAAGGATGTGAAATGGGTTCAGGGAACAACTCAGGACATTTTGGTGAGGATGAGGACCAGGGAACGGTCCTACCCGGGTCTGTGTGGGTCAGGCATAAGCGATTTAGACGATGGATGGATGGATGGACTATAATGAACATTTTTAATCTGTTCTGCTGGAAAGTTTCGATCATTAGCTCGGCTGCCTCTTGGAAACGAATCCTGACCTCACACAAATGCAAGATCTCTGCACACGAGTGGGTGTGAGTGAATCAAGCACAAGCTGAAAGAAAACTGCACCTGAGGGCAAATGGGGGTTCGTCAGTGTTTTATAATTAGTAACGTAGGTGACCACAGTGGTCATTGAATTGGCTCTAGTGTGTGATGTGCTGGCGTGCATGATATTTTGCTCTGGCATTGTTCTGATGGGTTTATTATGATTATTATGCGGTTGCTTCGGGCTCCTCTCTCAGACAAGACCCAAGTGGAGCAGCCAGCTAGATGCAATCTACTTCATGAAAATTACCATAACAACACAAAGCTGTGGAAGGAGGCAAAGGGAGGTGCATGCAAATGGAACAGCAATGAAAGAAGACCGCAGGCCCAATCAAGCTGTCATAACACACAGAATAATAACAAGTGAAAGCCATTAAAACCTTTCACTCCGAACCGGTACACCTCAGCGTGTAAAGAATAGGATTGAGAGACCCTCGTATCTCTCATTTTGCCTAAACAGTCAAAAATAAACGACCGGCTTTATTCCACTCACATCCATCATCTCCAGAATATAGCGAGACATTCATCAAAAGGAGTCGTGTGCTGCAAAAACAATTATCTATCCCCTCGTCACTTGGTCTTGTTTAGACCTCTCATTGAAACGCCTCCTTTCTTTGTCCATATAAACATTTTTAACATGTTTTCCATCCAAAGGAAAACTCAAGCTAGGAGCTTTTTCAGGTTTGACTGATGGTTTTTGTAAGTGTGTGTGTGTGTGTGTGAGGGGTGGTGTTAATGTGTTTGTGTGACTGTTTCGAATCTCCACTGGATCTGGGAACATGCCAACGAAAATGTGAAGCTTCCACATGCCGTCACAACCAACTGTGGTGTAGATAGGCTGAGGAAGATGGTACACAATTTGGGTTTTGGTCTTTTCACCGCCACCAATGAGATTAGGTTTGTGCCCCGGCCCATTTGTTGGTTGATTGGCTGGCTGGTTAGTTGTTTGTTTGAATACTTGGTGGTTGGTGGTTGGTGGTTTGTGTAGTTGTTTATTTGGTTGGTTGGTTGTTTGGTTGGTTAGTTGGTTGCTGGCTAGTTGGTGGTTGGTGGTTGGTGGTTGGTGGTTGGTGGTTTGTTTAGTTGTTTGATTGGATGGTTGGATGGTTAGTGGGTTTGTTGTATGTTTGTTTGTGTGGTTGGTTGTTTGGTTGATTGGTTAGTTGTATGGTTAGTTGTTTGAGCCGCTTCCTTATTACAGAAGTCATTGTTTTAAACATGTATAATCAGCGAGTGTAGTAAACGTGTCCACAGTTTACTATGCAGTGATAGAACATGTTGCAACAGTGACGGAGCAAAATAAAATCATCCGGAATTCTCTTTGACTAAAACAACAAAAACAAAAAGCTTGGTTATACACAGAACACTGATAACAGCCTGAGCAGCCATGACGTGGGGGTCACAGGGACAGAAACAATAACAGATAAGGAGGACAACAATACCAGATGCACAACACAATCATGTTCCCAGATGACAAAGCTCTTCAAAGCAGAATAAGGTATGTTGTACGAATATGAATCACAACTCAAATCAATGTAGCTGGAAGCACTTTATCCCACAATAATGACCCGAAGTTCAAGATGAGATTGAATACCAACTCAACATCATTTTAAAACTATTGTGGTCGTCCACCTCTGCTGCAAAATGTCAGCTGATGAAACTGCATGAGTGACGGGTGAACTGTGTGTTTTCATATCACATTCACACACAGTTGACTTTCACCGTGTGCCTCCCTCCTCCCTCCTGCAGCAGCCTGCGAAACACCCTCAGACTCACTGAAGGTAATAAACTGAGGATAAACACTGTGCTCACGTACAAGCAGATCAGAGAAGTTCACTTACACATGTCTGTAACTGAGGAGAGCGTCCATTTACTCTCAATTCAGTCAGGAGGAGGCGGATTGTTTAAATCTCTTTCTCGTCTGTCAACAATCTGTGAATGGGGACCTCGTCATTAGACTGTATATAAAGACGGATGACGCATTATTCCCGACGTCAGGGTCTTCACAGTAGTCCTTGTGATGTTGAGCCATGGTATTAAGATCCCACCGAAAAACTTATACCGGAAAATTGATCACTTTAACAAACGTCAGTATGATAAATGTGCACTTTGGTTATTTTATTTTGGTTCATGTCCAGTCCATCAACATCGAGGAGGCTTGATTTATTGATCTTTAGTGCAGCCAGCCACCAGGAGGCAATGGAGGCTATCTAGGGGATCTGTCACATTTTTCAGTTACACTGATACACAAGTATCACTCAAAAACCACAAATAATTCTGATACAACCATAAATAAGTATAATTTATGTGCAGGTGGTTTAACAATGGAGCAATTTCCATGTTCAAAATGTGAGTTGTGCCAATGCGCTCATTGTGCTCAAGTTCAGCTGAGTCAGCGACTTCATCAGCTTTGATTGTTTAGCTCCTGCTTCCATTATCCAGAGAAAAAGCAGTCTCAGAAACAGCCGCTCAGATGGTTCTGTAGTGTTTGCTTTAGCGGTGAGAAGAGGGAATGAGCTGAGTGCTTAATGTATCTGATGATTGGACAATGTCCTGAAGGAGAGTGGAGATCTGCACCACTGATTTTAGTGGATAATCCTTAGTATTCAGGTTATTACCCAGCTGCATTGTGATGCCTGCAGTCATCGTGCTCTCCACACTGCAGCAGTCAATTAAATCGTAGAAGCCCTTCAGCCTCCTCAGTGAGAACTTTGCTGAGCTGCAGCCGGTGAGATGGAGTCGGTGAGTTGGTGACTCTGGAACCTGACGCCGCTCATGGACTAGACGGATGAACCGGAAACGTGCGGTGGGGAGGGGAGGGCCTCGGTTTCACTGTTTCATGAGAGGTCGCTGATGATTTCCGCTGTTTTATCATTGTTGACAGAAAGGTTGATGACCTTGGCACCTTGTGGTCAGGTCAACAACCTCTCCCCTACACGCTGGTTAATCACAGTCCCTGAAGAGATTGATTGCAGTTGTATTGTCTGTGAACTTCACCTCGTTGTTACCCTTGAACCTGTAGGTGTTCACGGTGTACAGGTTGGGCGGCTGATGGACGTGTTGGGGACTAACAGAATACAAGTGACAGAATCAGGCATCAGTAACTCTATTTAGTAACTGTAGGTGGTGATTAGAAAGCAGTTGAAATCAATAGACTACATCTACGTCATTATTACCTCCACCAAGGAGGTAATGCTTTTTCCACTGTCCATTTGTTAGTTTGTTGGTTGGTCAGTTGTTAGCAGTATTATGCAAACACCACTGAGCGGATTTCCATGAAACCTGGGGGAAAGCTCTGACAGGAAGCAAGACAGAATCTCTAAAATGTATTCATGGATCCAGAAATTTATAGATTCTGCAATAGCAGGTGAGATTGGGCATTTTTTTGCTTTACCTCGGGTAATTTAAGGGGAACGTTGGGCCTAGGTGGAGGTAAGCACTGTCCTATGAACTATTGTAATATATGTGTTTAGTTTGAATGTAGCTGTATGTAAGTCCAATGCTTATACTGAGTGTGAATATACTAATACGAATACTAAGTTGTTTAGTTGAACTCAAATATCCTACCTGGTGGACTTCCTACTCGCCTAGCTACTTGCTAGCAGATTAGCATGTTAGCATTGTCAACATAGTTGCTAGCTCAATCGTTGAGTACAGACCAGCCAATTTTTTTATTTCTATAGAATAATGTTATAATAATAATAATAATAATTTTTTGGAACCATTAGAGCTACAATCTTTTACCATGTTTTTTTTGCTTCCTCGCTCTGTGCAGCAAAGCAGATTCACGTTAATGTTATGTATACATATATATATAATTTTCATCTATTTGATGGCGTGTGTGAACAGAGAAAGTAAAAAGCTGCCTTTGTGGTGCTGAATATTATTTTAAGAGAATTGGTTGCAAGGGAACAAAGTAGAGACAAAATCTTCTATGAAATATTCAGCTTATTTTTATCGTGTTTACTGGTTTTCATTTGGACAAAATGATGTGAAAAAAAAAAAAGGTTTTGTTCCGTTTGCCAGACAAGACATCAGCGTCACAGTGACTCATGGGTTCAGTCAACTTTGTGCAGCAGCAGTGTGTGAATGCATCATTCATTCACATTCAGTTGATAATTTCATGATAATTTAATACATCATTAATATGTATGAGGTATTAGGGGGGGAAACCTACTGTAACTTTGGACTAAAAGCAGCAGCATAACAAATATTTAATACAAACTTTATTAAATATTTTTCTGCAAGTAGGAGTCATGGGTCAACACAGGGTTTGTGATTTGTTAATGGTGAACAATGTGAATAGAAAATTCATAACGATCAACATTTGAATAAATATTTGGTGAAATTAATGCAGCCTCCTTACATCAATGGACAGAATACAAACAAGTGTGATGGCATATTAATCATGAAGACGATCAATAATCCATCAATAAGCTGATAGAGAAACAACAAATGGCCGTCCTCTTAGTTGTAACTGTTACATCAGTCATGCTTTCCCCCTCAGTGCAGCACATAATGCAGTCGACAGTACAATGCTAAGACATTTGTCCCTGGAACTGAGACTTGGATTTCAGACAGAGATAAAAAAATTGAGATTTCTAATTTGTAGCAAGGAAAAGTGGAGATAGAACAACTAGAAAACCTGTGAGGGTCTAAAATATACAGTCGGTGTCGGCTCAACAACTGAAGCAACAGGCGTTCACACCAGGGAGGACAATGAAAAGCAGTGTGGAGCTGTAGTTGGTGTTGTTATAGCATCGCCTGGTGTTATAGTACAATATCTTGATTAAAAATGAATTATGAATTAAAGTCTCTCCAGCCTCAGGCAGACAAATAAGTCTTTAACAACATGATGTTGGTTCTCATTGCAACAGATGATCCGTGGGGCCAGAAGTGTATTTGGGAAGATCCGTTTTATTTTATTATACCTGCCTCTTTTTTGTTTTTTGGGGTTAGTCTCCTGTTCCATTAGGGTTTCACTGCGTCATCGCTCAACTGTGCTTTACCTGAACGCTTGGCTTGAGTGTGAACTTATCCTGCTGCGACGACTACCTGCTCCTGGAGGTCATTTCCTCTGCGAACAGGTGGACAGAACTTGATGGTCTCACTCAGCATATTCCCAATGCATATCCTGTGGAGCAGGATGCACTTTTCAAGCCAAAAGGCTCTGGTGTCCTGCCCACTGCACACGTCTGAGCCCCATGTACAAACATGAGCTCCTTTTAAAATGTCAACCCCTTTTTTTCCTGAACTGCATGAATTAGATTTGTATTAATTTATAGTAAATATAAGAGAAACCATATTTTGTCAAAGGCTATTAAGAATGTGTTACCAGCCAGCACTCAGTGCAGCGTGCATCGTATTTTAAGAGCACTTCCATATTTAGACCATCATCCGACCCTGTTTATTAGAGAGGGCTTGAAAAATCCTGAATATGTTTGACCTTCTTTACTGGAAGTCATTTGCATTTGGGTTATTGAACGAAAGTAGTTTTATCTGACACATAAATTGGCCTTTCGAGTTCGGGTGAAGAAATTGCATGTGTGAATATTCAGCAAGAGCAAATAGAAAAATTGTCAGGGCTGCAAATGAATGTGGCTAAGTGTAAAAATTGGGTTCTAGAGTGTAAGATGGAGTTAGTTTGCTAAAAAATTGGGGTAGAGGTGCATTTTGGCAGAGTTGAGAGGGGAAATGAGGAAAAATGTCTCTCATTGCCAGTTAACCACCGGCTCAGCGAGATTTCTGAATTGCCTGTGTGCAAAAGTTCTGGGGGTCGCCTATTGAAACCTCAGCATTAATGTCAGAGGTGATCCGGTTTAATTTGTGCTCTAAGAACTGAATCCCAGACCTGGAATGATGATCATTCTTAAATTGGCCTGTGAGGATATCAGCTGATGAGCCCGGTCCAGGCACACATGGATTAGATCTCTGTAGGGCTCCTCTCACTTCCAGCCTGAATACTGGAGTCACAATACACAAGGAGGATGAAGCCTGTGCACAGAATCGAGTTGAGTGTGTGGAGCCTCCACCTTGGCACAGGAAATCATTGCACAGTGGTTGAGCAAATAGAAGGAAGCGAGGCAGAGCGAGGGAATGTGCAGCAGGATCCAGCCCTGGTTTCGTTCGGAGAGGATTTGTGCGATTCATCAATAGATTTATTACATAAAATAAAGCCGAGCGGACGTATCAGGTGTTATGTTAAATTTTCAGTCTATGAACTTTTTAGATTGGCTTGTTTTTTTATTACAGAGCCGCATTGTAGATGTTAATATTGTTTTTAATAGTCTGTGTGCTCTGAATTTCAAACGAGTCCATATTTATCGTTGCATAAACATTTCTCTCTGCCTGTTCTTCCAAACAGGGATGGCAGGGGGCTATTCATCACTATTCATCTCACTGTGGCACAGTGGGGCTGGAACGAGCTGCTTACATCAGCAAGTTGACATGTTTACAATGATCAACGTGCTGATGTGTGCCATGTACGTTATCCATCAGTTTAGGCTTAGCATGTTAACTCAACTAAATACAGAATACAGTGCACTCTGATGGAGATTTCATAGCAGTGCAAATTAGAGAATTGGTCAAATTAAATTGTGACCATACAGATCCTGGACTGTACAGATCCTCAAAGGTGGAGCTAAATCATCAGAGAAAATATAGAGTGAGAAAATCTCCATGTGTATCTCCGGGTGCTGATAAATCTCAAAACCTCCAACGAAAGCAACAATAAAAAGAAAAAAGTAATAGAAATACATTAGAACCAAACAGGTTCCCGGTGGCTTGTCATCAGGCTGCAGTTGGTGTAGACGCTTTTAACACTGCAGCCCTCTCATCTGCTTATTGGGCACTTTGCCATGAATGCACTTACACAGATAAAACTGTTTTTATTAATCAAAACACACCAGAGGACTTATTTCATGTGATTTAATGCACACAGGCTGTCAGCGTCGGACCTGTTGATCTGGACACGCAAGCACACGTGTGGCAGCTTTTGGGATGTCAATTTCAGCACCACGGACAGCTGCACTCACTCATCTTCCTCCGCGCTGCATTTTTGAAATTGCCAGACCAAAGCAATCAGAAAGTTTGGATGAATGTATAAATATATATATATATATATCTGCCCCCACAAAGTTCTGATGTGAAGCTCGCAGAAACAAGGGAGCTCACACACCTGAGGCCAAATCCATATTTCCTCTAATAAATAAATAATTACAGCTCTGACAGTCCTCTCCGGCCCTCATATCACACCATCATCCCTGCGGTTCCTTATCTGGTTTGGTGATGCGACGGCTTCATTTTCAGAGGATAGGTGAGGCTCGGGTTTGCTGTCACGGTGGGAGAGATGATGACCCGTGCACCGCGCCTCATCGACAGCCCTAATAAGAGCAGCCCGGCACCCAAGACCTGCAATATCAACCAGCTGATCAGCAGGTCAGCCGGGATTTGTATCCTAAGCCTCGTCTGATGAATGAATCATTTCCTCCCGTCTGTCTCTGGAAACACAACGTGTCCAGAGGTTGCATTGCGAACGACATCAAATCCAGATGGGGATGTGAAGACGTAGATGTGGGGCTGTCGTGACTGTGTGGAATAAAAAGTCTTCAGGGAGGATCAGGTTGAGGCAGAGAAAAATGAATTCATGTAGGTTGCCTTCACATATTTTTCTCCCGAGATTGATACGAGACTGGAAACATTATTTCAAGTAAAATTACAATTTACTGTAGTAACACTCTTCCCTCTGCTACTCGTTCCCTGTATCACTTTTCATGTAATTGATTTTTATTAGCACCTTGACGTAATTGCATCTTGTTCCTTGCGAGCAGGCTGATTACATTTTTGCCCGTGACAGCGGCTCCGTGTGAAAACGTTAGTGTTTGACTTCACAACTCAGGAAATTCAAACCTCCAAGGAGAACGAGAATTTAATCCATAACAATTATTACAGTTTGAGAAATGTTTTGGAAAGTGGTTAGCCTTTTTTTTGTGAAATATTAAATGATATATATATTAACTTTTCTTTAAATAATTATTTAATAAGCACTAATAGGTTTTGAGCTAAGAGGTTGGAGGAAGAGAAGTTGGAAAATAAGACTCTGGTACATTAATGGTTTTGAACTTTACGTTAGATTCTTTGATGAATAAGAAAATAAAGAAAAACACTAGACATATAATTTAAATTAAATTTATTCCGTCACATTTGGCCCAGTGAGTCATCACCATTTAAAACATATGCTGCTCTTCTACAATTAATAAAGGATAACATGTCTTAATCGCCGGATTTCAAGCTTCAACCTCCTTTAGATTGAATGAATCCACATTCATATTCCTCCAACTAAACAATCAGCAACTTAAGATGCCGCTTTTCCACAGCAGTAACTTCCACGAGTAGGCTAATCCCAGGGTTTCTCTCTGAAGACATTTTATCAAAGGCAGAGCTGCCGCACAGAAACAGGTGGAGCACGTAGAATTCCGAATTTCACTTCGGGTTGTGTGCGGCTGCTAATGAGAGCTGAGGGATTATCTGGCCATGACCGGGTCAATTGGAAGGTGTAGCCAAGCATCTTGAGGCAGAGTCGGACCGTGATGTCTGCCGGAGGGAAGGACGGCTGGAGGAGAGGGGGGGGGGGGGGGGGGGGGCGGGGACAGCAGCAGCAGCAGCCCGACACCGTCTCAGTGACAAGCAGACACGCTCCGGGTCAAGCAGAGTGGTAATTCCCACAAAGGTCAGACAAAATGGCAGCGACCAGCATTAAGCCTGGCACAGCTCTCTCTTCAGAGCTATAATCTGTCTGCTTCATTTTTCTAGCACTGCTTGTGTCATCCCTCACGCTGCTGCCCCCCCCCCCCCCCACTGGAACCACCTCCGACAACAAGAGGGCAAAGAGGGCCGATCGGTGTCACATCCCTCAGAGGTAACGTTTCTCCGGCTGACTTAAAGGTGCGGCCCGGTGGCGCGTGTAACACCGGTGAAATCAATGAAAATTGATTCCACGGTGAACGAATATAACTTTCTATTATTTTTTATATTACCTCAGGAGGAACAGTATATCAAGGATTTATTGAGGCCTTAGTATTACAATGCTGAAGCAATTTGGTCAACTCCCCCCAGTAAATTGGCTTGTCACAAAAGATAGCATTAGCGAGATGAACGCAAAATGCCACGGTGCACATGAAATTATGAATGATGGGACTTATATTAACATTTAAATGAGACTGTCACGGTCCAGTGGGAGTACAAGTTTTCAGTGTTTATGGGGCGGAATGATGTATCGCGAGGAAATCAGATATGAATTTTAGTCTTCTACTACATGCCTGTGGTTGTTCTTTACAGAACAGCAGTTTGTGTCTAAATAGCGTCCTCATGAAACTGATGTGATAACTAAACATCGTGATGGGCCCATTAACAACTGGTGTGGTGCAGGATTTAAATGAGTGGAAGGAGAACAGCAGCCGAGACTCCATAAGTTCACATGTCTTCTCACTCCATCATATCTGCTCCTCCTTGTTATCGTGTGGGTGTTTCTGTGAAGTCGCCGCCGCAGATTCCCCCACGCTGTCCAGGGGGGGGGGGGGGGGGACCGAGAGGGAAAACGTAAGCAGAAAGTACAGGCAATGACCTTTGCAGACTCCTAGCATGATGAATGTCAAAGGTTTTCTGTTTTTAATTTGTCAGAGTTTCCAGAGAAGCCTGACCTATGCCTACATGCAGCCACGGCGTTTCCATCACAGCAGGCGCTGAAGCGGCACCTCAAAACCTATTACTACCCGCCTTCGCCGAGGCTGGCGCTGTCAAAGCTGCAAATTAGCCCATTTGCAACCTTTCATGAGGCACTGTAGCAGGGAACAGCAGGTTTTTCTCAGGGAGGGCCGGTCGCTGAACGATGTCGTGTATTGCAAATGTGGCACATTGCCGACAGATGAACGAATGCACATTGAAATTTGGCAGGTGTCCCTTTTGTGCTGCTTTGCAATCCATTATGGATCGTTGGTAGATTCTGATCTTTTTTGTGTTTTCAGTGTTTGGGATGTTGATACAGAAAAACTGCACTGTTGTGAGATTAGTTATGAAAAGTAAAAGACATCTTTAAAGTCTTCTGAAATTCGCTTAATTCTGTGTAGAATACAAGTATTATACAACGTTGTCTGTATCCACTAAAACTTCTCCAGTGGAGCTGTACCTTGAACTCACTCTAGGCTGTTAGATATTGAATTATTTCAGTTCTTCTGATTATATTGCTACTTTCTGTTTTGAAATTTTATTTTGAGAAAAAAGGTCCAGGAACAAAACAAGTCCTGAGGTCAAATACAAAGATGCACAGCTACACAAGAATCCAAGAGAATGATATTTTCAAATCAATATCATTCCTCTGGTGCAGCTGCATGAATACATACAGAGGAGGAATCCTCTGGGGACCATGACTGACAGTAAAATGATGCTGCTGAATTTCCAGAACACTTAATTCCCCATCTCCCCTCTGCTTGCATCCTAAAGACATTCATAATGGAACAAATCACACGATGAATGGATTTTCAAGTACAATTCCAATCGAGATTCATATGTGAGTCTTTTTTAGACCCAGGAGAGACGTCCGAGAACCTTCGGTTTTCTCCCTGATTGTTGAATAAGAGGCAGGAGCCGAGGATTCGTCCCCCTCAGAGCGTCCTCTGTCCCTGCCTCAGAGTTCTTGATCAATGAACAGCCAGTAATCAGTAGAAGGAGCTCTGGTCGATTCCACATTAGACTCCAGCTTCCTTATTAATGAACTTTTCTCTCACTGCCTCCACCCGCTCACTGAGAAAGTGTAATTTTAATGGTCGTCAGCCTTTGTAATCGAACTGCTGCTCGTAGGTCTGCTTCAGCTGCTGGATCCAGTCTCAGACAAATACCATGAGTTTTCAAAATAACAGCTCTGGAGGTGACATAACACGTTGGATAATATTTCATAAACATGGAATCATTTATGAACCCCCGGCTGAAACCGAACCCTTAAAGATTTCGAATGCAGAAAGTCCCTTCAGAGAGTCAGAGGGATTCATGCCCAGGTGCTGTCTTTTCAATCAAACATAGAAAACTGATCCTGTCTAGAAAGCAGCAGAGCTCCTCAGCATGCACGAGGTCGCGGTACGCTGACCTTCATCCCGTAACCTCAACCCCACTCCCCTCCTGTGGCCTGATGCGCTGCCGGCTTGGACACTTTCCAAGGTGATGTGGAGGGGCCTCAGTCCTGCAGGGAGGTGCCGAGCCAAGTGTCCAATGCCCTCCACTGTTAATGAGTGTATCTTGAAGGACCACAGGGGGCAGAGGTGCACGAGGAGCTTGAGGTAAAAAAAATGAGCCAGATGTGTGAGCTGCTGATGGAAAAGAACGTACAGAAAACTGAGCTGGTATTTTCTGTCTCATCTTCTTTCGGTTGCACAGCTGCGAGAGAATCACAACAGTTTAAATGAAAATTTGAGAAAAAGATCACTGCTGTGTAATTATCCATGAGGGCAAACCTGCCAGCAATTATTTCTGCGCTCATTGATTTTCACGGAGCGAGATGGATAGGTTTTTTCTTTTTTTGTAATCATGTCTTCTCTTCTCCTCTGTCACCTGTCTGAGCTTTTAGTTTTCAACCAGACACTGTACAGATGGACAACCTGTCTCCACCTGCTTTCACTATCCAGGGAATTAAGCCAAATATCCCTGAACCCAAAACCATCGATCCATCACCTATACTGCTTATCCTTGTAGGGTTGCGGGGTGGGGGGGGGCGTTTGAGCCCAGAACCTTGAACCGGTAACCAGTGCATCACCCAGCTGAAACCATATGACTCAACCCCAACCCCACATGACTCAACCCCAGTAGAAGAGGACTTCTCTGGGGTCACAGTTTTTGTCCACGTTTTTACTGAATAATGTTTTCACCGATGTCTGGAGAGGCACCACAGTGACAGTTAATCACACAGCAGCAAATTTCTCATATGATCCAACAGTTTTCTTTGAAAATGTTGATGATTGTGAATCCTTATTTTATATTATTCATGTCCTGTAAGCGAAGTGAGAGGCGGTGGACTACTGGCAGAAAGTTGGACTGTGGGAAGAAAATCCGACTGTGGTCTCTGGTACGAATCCACGGAGTGACAACAAAAACAACATACCTGGACGGACAACACCTGGATCTGTTCCACACTGTAAAAAGTGCCTACCCCACCCCACTGTCTCAAGAATTCAGCACATTGTCAATCACTCGTGCTTTAAAGTCAGAACCTAATCAAGTAGAACTCGTATAAAATCACAGCCCAGGAAAAAGAAAACGATAAAAAGGTGATTTATATAGCGGGTTCCCGAAATTGTATTTTATTATTGCCCAGAACCATCCATCCTCTCAGGTCTACACCAGCATTTAACAAGCTGCCCCTTTATTGCAATACCTTAAATGATCAACAGGTGGTGCCCTCTCCTGCCCCATCCTCACATACTTGAAGGTGGCACTGTCAGATTTTGTCAAAAAAATGTAAAAATGTAAAAATGTCCTCGTAGCTCAGGGTTAGAGTTTTGAAAGTCAAGACAAAAGCGAGCTGGTCGGACATTTTCAGATTTAAGAGCAGTGTGAGGCAGCTACATCAAAACCAGCGGGTGTCTTTAATTTGGAAAGTGGTCTACCTCAGCTGACCGTGGACAACAAATTCACTTCAGCCTTCGATGCAGTGACACACACGGGAGACATATGAAGTTTCTAAATGTCTGTGTGGATGCTGCCCTTGTGCCTTTTTATAATAACTCTTACAGCAGCTGTATGATGCACAGAGGATCCTTCATAGCTGCTGTATTATTCAGATTGAAGTGGTTGGAATGACACCGCTCGGTCTGCAGAAGCACAAGGAGACTGAATCTTTCATGGCGTGCTGTGGAGAGACGCTCCTTATCATCACACGGCAACAACTCCCCACCGACGGCAATTTGTTATCTAATGTACTTCCTATTAATAATGTAACGCTGTGCTGTACATTAAGTGGTGTGTACATGTGCTGTATGTGCAGTATGTGGAGAAAGATTTCTGCTTCTTCCTGTCACAGGCCACCACGGATGGTAATTCTGTCTCCGACGGGGCTCGATGTTTCCATCACTTTTCTCCACGTATTATTCTTCCCTTCCCTCACCTGTGCGAGGGGCGGCAATAGCGAGATGAGATATGTGCGGCTGTTATGTCAGCACATGCCCCTGTTGTATAACTTAACAAGGTCTGTTGCTCTGAGGCACAGATGGCAATCTACCACTCTTTAATAGAGCAGTCGTAAACGTCTCCAGCAGCTTTGGATCGGGTTGAAACATCCTGCAGCTTTCAGGACTATTTTTGCGAGAGTTCTTCAGACATCGAAACGTAGTGGATGGTGTGTTTAGATTACAAATCACTAAATGATAACACAATCACAGAATGCAGTGTGCAGCGAGTACAGGATTTGGGACAGCCATAGGCAGGATTCTCATGAAATTCAACAGCAAAAGTGGCAACCGCCCACAGGACAGATCAGGGCAGGGCCACACAGAGCTGTAACAAACTCCCTGAAGGGAGAATTAAAGAGGTGGACATGATGTGCAGGAGCTAAGCACCTCAACGTGCTGTTACTGCCGAGGTGCCGCGGCTCGGCAGGCCTGCTCCATCTTGTCTGCATTCCACAGCGAACTCACTGGAAGTGGCTTGTGGAAAATTCCACCTTTGTGGCATTTAGAAGGGAAGATTGGAACGATAAAGGGCAGGAACCTGGTAACTGCTGCAGTGACGTGTTGACATGAAGAGGCTTGTGATGCTTTTTAATTAAAGGTCTTTGTTGGATCTGCTGCTGAATTTATGACCAATGTTGGATCAGCGAGCGGTGGAGGTACTTGTGGACAAACACATTTTGGAAATTACAGCCATGAGACCTTTAGCCATGAGGCATAACACAAAGACTGAAGACAGTTGGAAAATCCTGCAATATATATTGGTCGTCTGATTTAATGAGAACAGGATTTAAAATGCTAATTAGTTTACTATCCTCATGCTACACAAGGCTACACAGCTAAGCTGCTGGTGGAAGGAACCTTACTGTTGTGGTGAAAAGCTGTCAAGAGGTTTGTTGATTTTTAATGACAGAGTCGGTTTTGTCTGTGCTTGTAATTGTGAAAATACGGATGTACAAATTTTAGAAATCAACACTTCCCTGACATACCACTCACATATCTTTCTGGTTTACGAGGCTAGACAGCGATGAAGCCGTTAGCTTAGCATAAAATAAAGGCCGGAACAAGGGGAAAACCTGCCTGGAGGATCAAGTCACAAAAAGGTTTTGTACAGATTGAACAACAATTCAATTTTAACTTTCAAATTAGTCTTCAAACTTGAGATGTCATTCCAAGGGCTGACATCCAAGGTGTAATGGAACGCGGCTTTACTGCAGTTGACATGAAGAAGTCAACCGTATTCTTTTACTTAAATGTCATTGTTGGATCTGCTTGTAAACGTTATGTCAGTGAAAGTTCATGTGAGTAATGCCATTTCGGAAATCACACCAATCCTTGTTACCACAGTCACGCCCATCTGGTGAACATGAAGCTCCACAGCCAAGAGACCATTAGCTTAGCATAACCCGGAAGCGGGGTTAACAAAGTAGTTTTACAGCTTGAACGTAAATAAGTTTTGCCATGCTAATAAGTTTGTGAACTTTGCACTACATGCCAAGCTAAATATAAAACATCCCATAAATCTTCAAAGTCAATGCTGAGCTTTTTGTTTTGAAGACATAGGATTTCAGTATCAGTTACAAGGGACATTTTTGTATGAGAAACATCTCGGCTTCATATCAGATCGAGTGTTACGTATAAGATCAGGAATGTCTCTGCGGCTTTCGAGGGTGAAGAACAAACCCTCGGTTCTGCACTTTGCTTTCTATTCACAAATAAAGAACTGATAGTATTTAACTTGCAGATGCAGCGTCACTCTTTTTCCTTGATTTTAATTCATCTTTCAAAGCCCCAGTTTGAGACCCACCATGTTAGCAGCCTTTTAACTGCAACCATTTAAAGAGATTAAAATCTGGGCCCTGAGCTGATGCATTCACACAGTGTTCAGCATGAGTCAGTGTCCCTGGGGGGGGGCGGGCTCTGGATTGGCTCATCAAAGCGTAAATCTCTGCAAACTGACATGTCAACGAAGCCCTTTTCCTCCCTGATACATTAATTTCTCTCTTAAAATGTTTCTTTTCCTTTTAAAAAAGATCTCAGTGAGACTACCTTAATAAGGACAAGACAAAAACCGGATTCACCCCTGAGTAACAAATCATGAGTCGTACGTCGAGAGAGCTCAGACGTGCCGATACTTGGTTCACGTCAGGGCAGGTCTCCGCCAATTCAATCTCTAACCCTCATCATTTCTGTGGAATGATTATTAATATTTCATTATTTCACAGAAGCTCATGTGACAGCACTTCCATTCCTGTCTGGACCGTTTTCCCTTCTTCCTCTGTAACCTACAGTGAGGCCGTCCGCTGGATACGCAGCCACACCATCCGTGTCATTCAAGTCTCGGCACAGCTTTGCATATCTCGGGTTGAAATTGCAGGAGGCTGCTGCCCCCGGGGGCCTCTGAGGCTGAACCACACCCTAAACCCTGCACTCCCCCCCCCCCCCCGCTCATCGGGGTCACTGTCCTCTGTAACTCAATGGTAATGGGGGTCAAATGCCTCCCTCCCGTAGATGACACAGATATCACTGTGGTTGTAGTTTCTCTTTTTTTATCATTTTCTTTCTCTTGAGTTGATACTGATTGAGAAACGGCCGCAGCTTGTATCTTTTCAATAAGCTACATTGATTGTTGACATTTTGGGAAACGCACTTATCTGCTTTCTTGAGGCCGGTTTGATTAGACCATTGATTCCACTCGTTTGTTTTTGTACAGTGAACATGAAGCTGCAGCAGGTTTGCTAACAGCTCGGCTCGGAAACTGGAAACAGGAAACTAACAACTTGTAAAACTAGATTTTCTTTCTGACACGTTGGTCGCTGCAATGAAAAACATATGACGTGTTAATGAGGACGATCAAGAGATGATGCTACAGGGATTTTGTTGTCAGGGGATGACGGGAGGCCCCCCCCCCCCCCCCCCCATTACTCCTCATTGAGCTAACCAGCTGGCTCCAACAACATAATCAGAGAATAGTAATAAAAGTGATCGATCTTCTCATTTAATTCCCTGCAAGAAAGGAAAGAAGCTTATTTCCAGCAGTGTCTGAAAACTTTTTTATATTTTGCCGTTACATCAAAATCAAGTTTTCAGAACCAAACTCCAGAACCTGCTGTTTTAATTCCAGGTGCCCTTTTTTCAACAGAGCAGCTTCTAGTCAGTTCTCTCAAGACAGAACAGGTCTAACTTTCGCCCCAGTTGAGTACATTTTCTTCCCACCATCTTGCTCCTCGCTGACGTGCAGCGCAACATTCCAGGCGAGTCGAGACACGTCCGTGCACGCTCCCTGTCCGAGGGAATCAGTTAAACTGGGTGGATGCAGGGAAGTGAGTGACCCACATACAACTCCGGGACTTAAGAGTTGCAGAAAAACGATATAAAGAACACGGGAAACTCAGGTAACCTCCCGGCAGGTTCTCCGAGGTAGAGTTTAGAGCAACAACAGGAATCTTTTCTTTTTATTATTGCTCAGGAGAAAAACTAAACTGGCCCTGGACTGGATTCAAAATGCTTCTGCGATGGCATTTTTCTTTCTGTCCTGCACTTTCAAAATATTGAATAAGTTGATTTACATAAAGGTAAAGCTAATTTCTGTGGCGTTCTCCATCAGTAGCTCCACTCAAACAGGGAATAAATCCTCTAAACAACGCGCCTGAAGAAACATCCCTTTGAAGAAAAAGCAAAGACGCTATCAGCAAACTTAAAAAGGGCTTATTATGGCTGTCATTTCCATAAAATTCAGGGTTTGGAAGTGCCACAGGATGTGCTTATTACTGATGCATTTTCACCACTGTGAAAAATAACTATTTTCCAGTAGCCCCAGTCACTCAAAACGTGACAGAGAAGATTTTTTGATGGGATTAATAACTTTGTTGTAGTTTGGTCAAGAAAAGTAAGATTCAGGGTGACTGGATTCATAGATTATTTTAGAGTGAATCATCCTGGAGTCGTTTACAATAATCACTCGTTCTTTTCTGTACATTACCACATCACTTGTCAACTTTCCCCTTTAATCAGTATAAACAGAACAAATTCCTACTACACGGTGGCTCTTGTGTTGTAGATAATGGTGTAATGGTGTAGAGTTTTCTGCGGGGGAGGAGAGGGTTGTGGCCTAACATGCATTTACTGAGTTTAAAAAAAAAAAGGCTATATTAGGGTGTGGACTGGCTCCGAGGAAGAAAGGGGGCGAGGTTTAAGCCGGCTGCTGCGTTGTCATTGGTGGAACCTGAGGACAAAAATACCTGTACCTGCTGCAGGTAAACAGACTGACATCAGGCACTGCAGGGATGGACTACTCCGGATGGCTCCACGGCTTTTTGTGCACTCCACTGCCAACTACAAGTGTTTGTGGGTTCACAAACAAATGAGTTGGTTCATTTCAGTTGCCGGTTCGATTCTCGTGTTTCCAGATTGTGCATTTGGTGAATCCCACCTTCTGACGCAGGTGAGTTGAGGTTGAATTTATTACGAGTTCTGTCTTATGTGCAGAATTAAGTCTCGGGAGGTGTGGGGGGGGGGTGAATGTGTGAGCTGAAAGTTGGTGGGGATGTGAGAGCCAGGCAGTAACGGTGAGTTGTGTTTCTGTGGGTTTTGGGCTCTACATGTTCGACAGCACCCTGTGTTCACCGGGCTCAAAAGACTCCAGGAGGATGGGAACCAGTGAGAACAGGTCCTGTCTTGTGCAGGGAGAGGCCCGCCTGGCACACCCTGCACGCCCTTCACGCCCTTCACACCCTTCACGCTCGCATTGACAGAGACGGGAGCATGTGCACCGCTGGAACCCGTCTTTCATGTATTTGTGTCTTTTAACTAATCTGCCACATCTCTTCCCCGACAGAAGCTGAGGGAGAGAGCGCGTCAAAGGGAATCATCCACGTCAGGTGTCCCAGCCACTCCTCACCGGCGGCAAGCAAAGCTCTAATCAGACCATCCATGTATTCTATCCTTCATTCCACCGGAGTCTGTGTAATGTGCCAATCAGATTTCAGTGGTGTGAAGAGTAAGACACATGGAATTTGTCATCTGGAGGAAAAACCAACTTACCGTTTAAAGCTTTACTTTTTAAAATAAAGATGAATGTTGCTCTGTGAGAAAACGTATTGGACTCTACTGTCTTTTCATGTCAACCTGGTGTTGTTGAACGGTTCTACACAAGCACAGACCGAGGGACTTGTCCTCACCTGCATTGCGACAGCAGTTGAAAACCGCTGCACTGATTGCACTTAAGAGTTACTGCAGGATCACGGAGTGCTGCCAGCCCCACTTTAAGTCTCTCAGGCTGTCACTCACAGACGTTCTCGTGTCCTCACTCCGTCTTTCTGCCCTTGCCTCGCCGAGACACGGCAATTACATAATCACTCCTGAATTCCCACGTTTCCAAACCCAGTGCAAAGCGTGTTCGTGTCCCTCAAGTCTCCTCGTGTTGCGACTGCACCCGTACAAACATATATTGTCTGAACTGTAATGAGTAATTTTGATTAATGAATTTGTTTTACATCTTTTCCTCTCTAAAAATAAAATGCAGTTTTTAACCAACACCCTGAGGGGAAATTAACCTGTGACATTAGCACGGGACATTTCCAAGATTCTTTTCAAAGCTGTAATTATCTTGAATGGGGGAGCTGGAGATCATTTGACAGGTACACTGGGCCCCGAGTCACCCCCGCTATAATTCATCCACCCAATTAAGGTGGAGGGAAACATAACGAATAAACAAATGAAGCAAGATGGTGCCAGATAAGCAGAGGTTCACACAGAGCAGTGTTAGGTAACAGGGTTGTTATGACAGTTTCCCTGCTTAATTATAGTCAGTGAGACAATAGGTTCCCTCCTGCACACAGGCACAACACGTCATCCCAAGCTACAGGTGATCACAGGTTATTTCTCAATCTGTCACGAGAGTCTCATAAGGGAAATGTTTTTAATAGCTAAGAAGAAAAAGCATCATTGTTATGAGTTACATTACAGATGAAAACATAATTTAACCTGTATAACACACAGACAGAAGGCTCAGGTTTCAGTCTCTATCACCTCCCCTCTGGGCTTCACATGGTAGACAGACTCGTGGCTCTCTCTTGGACTGGCTTCTCCTGCACCACACACCTCAGCCTGCCGTTCACCTTCCTGTTGGATGCAATTATGACCATGGGGCTTAGCGCTGCGTAGAGCGACGAGAAGAATATTCGCAGGTCAGAGATCAGCGAGGACTCCATGGTCTTTCTCACAGTGAGAGTGTACACCCAAAACCCATTATCTACCCCATAGAGGACCACATACAGGCTCACCAGCGCCACCACGGCTTTGGCGGCCCACTGCTCGGCCCCACCGCCCCCTCCACCTCCGCCTCTGCTGCTGCGCAGTCCTTTCACCTGCTGGCTGTGCTTGTAAAGAAACACCAGGATGGTCAGACTGGCAAGGGTCATGAGGGCCATGGGCACCACGTCCCTGCCCACCTGCACTGCCCCGTTGGCTTCTTTGGACAGTTTTGAGGGGAAGCGCACGTAACAGAATTGTACATTAATGCCGTGGTTGGTGATGCTGGAGTTACTCTGTTTGCCAAAGGAGAAGAGAATGGCTGCCGAGCTCATGCAGGTGTTGAGGAGCCAGAGGAAGAAGAACAGCCAGCCCAGATAGCGGGCGACCAAGGCACGGGCGGAGGCCCAGTGTGACCCGGGAGGGGCGATGCTCAGGCACTGGTAGGCGCTCAGGACGAAGGTGAGCCAGATGGAGAGGGAGCGCGACGTCCTGTAGACAAAGATCACAGCTTTACAGCCTGTATCGCTGAAGACGCTGGCCAGGGAGAAGGAGGCCAGGGTCTCCAGCAGACAGCGGACGCCCACCACCAGCAGGTTCACACTGGCCAGATGTAGGACGATGGCGTCTGCTGGAAGGAGCCGGTTCTCCTGGTGCCGCAGCAGGAGGAACGCCAGGATGACTGCAGCGTTACCCGGCACGCCAACGACAGTGAGGGATAGATAGAGCATCCCACGAACAAAGATTTCTGATGACATTCCTGCAGGGACAGAGAGAAGGAAATAAAAGATTCAATCAATAACTACAATTTCACTCAGTAGAGCGCATACCACATAACCCAAGGGCCAACCGTCCCCTTAAATTCAACCAAGCGGAAATCTCACACACTTATAAAGATCCGCTCCCTAAATGTGAAAAAAAAAAAATTTAAATCAAGATCCCCAAAAAAGAAAAATGTTGAAAAACATCTATATATATAAGAAACAATTGCAAAAAATGCCATGAGTATGTGTGTGTGTGTGTGTGTGTGTGTGTGTGTGTGTGTGTAGTAATAATAGTAAAGATACAGACATTTAATAGAAAAGTTTACAAATGCAAATAACTATGATGCAACATGCAATCTAGGCCTTTAGTGGTAGTGCATTCAATCATTTCTTATCTTCATTGAATATTAAATGAAACCTCACATTCAAAATGACATAAGAGAAACAAAAGGTCACCCACTCACCTGCAGGCGAGAGGTCTGAGCTGGACCTTGTCCCCGATCCCTCTCTCCTGAAGCCGTCGACTTGTTTGTGCTCTTATACCTGCAAACAGGTGACGGCTGTTGGATCTGCTTCGTACGGTCCATTGACTTCTCTTCCCTCAGCCTCCAATTACTTGAGATCAATTCAGATGACTGCCTCTGTCCCCTCGCTGGGTTTCACACCGATGGGATAACACAGAGAAAGCTGTGTTTGGATTTACCGACAGGGAGAAACATAGATCCAACCGGAGGACGGAGAAAAAAGGTGTTTATTAACAGATGATATCAATTAGCTTCATGTTTATTCCCCGAAAAAAGAGATTAAAACCATTTCTCAGTGTCACTGTTGCACCAAGTGGAGACTATTGAAAGTTTTTTTTTCCCTCTAATTAAGCACTAAAGTTTTTATTTATTTCTGAAATAAATTTTCGAAACGCCAGCCATTAAAGAGAGCGGCCCGTCAGACACCAACACCACAGTGTCCTCCAGTGGAGAAACCTGACACACAGTAAATCACAGAGGACGTCGGGTGTGATCGATCACCTGCAGTTTCATCTGTAGAGCCCGACAGAGCATCCGATTTATGATTGCGTAATTCATCCGCAGCAATAAAAGTCCTTAAAATGGAAATAAAGCTAAACCGTGAGGATGTTGTGAGGGCGAATCAGTGTGGGTGGGCCGCGTGATTTAACTGCAACATGTCCCCCAGCAGGGGACTCTGTAATGAGTATTAAGACCATTTATCACAGGAGCACGGCGAGACACGTCCTCCACTGAAATTAACAGCAACCTCTCTTGTGATTCTACAATATGACCATAATGAGATTAGCTGCATGTACAATAACCTCATGAGGCCGAGCTCAGTATGTTGGTACCGATAGCGATGCTGGTTCAGTTACCACTTATCTTGCATTTTCACATCTGTACTTTCCACTTTACATAACGGTGCATTGGTTTTATATGTCTGTTTACTTTAGTGGGATTTTGCTGTTATGTGAGCGCCACCAGCCACCCCGCACACGGTCTGTTCAGCCTCCTTACCTCTGGAAGAAGGTACAGGAGCCTCCGTTGCCGCACCACCAGACTCGGAAATAGTTTCATACACCAAGCTGTCAGGAAGCTAAATTCTCTCCCCTCACTCCCCCCAGCCATACCTCTAGTTTGACTGGAGGCTTAAATCCCCCCCAAAAAACTAAAAACACTCAGGACTCTCTTGTACTTCTTGTACTGTTTGCACTTTATGACTTAAATCACTACGTTTACACTTTTAGAACAAGATGGCTGTACAAAAATTCTGTATGTTTACTTCTGCAACAAACTGTCTCTTGTACTGTTTGCACTTTATCACTTAAATCACTACGTTTACACTTTTAGAGAACCTTATGCTGCTGTACTTAAAAAATTCTGTATGTTTACTTAGTATTAGGAAATGTCTTGTATTATCTGTTGTGCCTGTGCACTTTATATGTCTCACTGTGGGAGAGTGGGAAACGTATCAATTCCTTGTATGTTCTGAACATGTAAGAAATTGACAATAAAGCTACTTTACTTTACTTTACTTTACTTTTTACTTTGTGTGTGTTTCAGCAGGATTACGCATAAACTACTGAATGTAATCCTGCAGAACTCGGCGGAAGGATTTAAAATTACTCAAGAAAGAACTTCTCAAACTTTGGTGCTGATCTAAACAAAGAGGTGGATAAAAAATGTTACATTGTTGTTGTTGTTGTTGTTGTTATTTTCAACAATTCCAGAGGGAATCCTTCATGGATCTTTATGAATCATATCAGGTATATTAAGGGGACTGCCATCTATGTGTGAGTGCAATGTGGTGCAGCTCGAGTGAATTTAAGGGGAGGGTTGGGCCTTGGCGGAGGTATGCGCTCTACTGAGTGCGATTCCAGTTTATTAAGTGGATATATGACCTTTAGTTCAGAGGAGGGATCACTCTCTCTGCTGCTCGTCATAGGTCGTTTCTTCTCCTTGTACAAATCAGTGCTTTAAGGACATAGGCTACATCGTATAAAGGCATCGGCAAAAGGAATGAAGGTGCATCCATTGAGCGTTATGAATGAAACCTTTATTTTGTCTGCATGTTTGAATGATATCAGGATACCTAAGTTGTGAAGCGGTGCAGCGGTTAGTTGGCTCACAGCAAGAAGGTTCTTGGTTTGAATCCTGTTTCGACTTCCTCCCACAGTCCAAACACATGCAGGTGGTGTTACTGGAGACTTTCATGGGGGAAAAGGATAAGAAGTTTAAATAATGGACAGATAAGTTGTCTCCCAGTTTGAAGTCAAAAGACAAATCAAATCAAATCACGTTTGCCCCCCTCCTCCTCTTCCTTCTCCTCCTCCTCCTCCCCTCAAATGCAGATGAAGAGAGTGAGGCCTGTCAGCGTCAGAGTGAGCGTCTGCTGAGCCAAAAGCTTCTTAAATAACACATTTTGCTGTGGGACAGCTTAACTGGCACAGTGAGAAGTGAACTGAATATTCTCTCCTCACCAGCCAGAGACGTTTAACATATTTTAAGTAGCAAAAGGTTAAAAAGTGAAATTTCTCTGAGCTCATTTAAGTTGCATATAAACAGCAAACTGGATTGAATATTCTGGTTGTAGTGTCCTAATGTCCGATAATTACAATAATTGTTATTTTTGATTGAATCAGTTATTGAAAATATATACATTTAATTAGCGTAATGTGGGAAAAAACTGTTTACATCTTCCCTTCGTAACAAACTAAATGAATAGTGTCCAGAGGGGGAAGTCTCCTTGCAGCACACTGAACATGATGACTTCCCCTGAGCAGGACATGCTTGAACTTGCCTTTTTAATGAGCTCTCTGAACTTGTAAACATGTTATAAACACACAGGGAAATGACACGTCTCTTGATGCATATCAAACACCAACGCATCTGCTCACAATTTGAATTCTGCCATAAAATAGATGATTCCTGACCGATTCGTTGATTTTTAACTTGACATCCACAGCAGATGCTGCAGTGTACATGTTCCAAAGCTCTGCTCGAGCACGCGTCAGCACTGAGAGTCAAGAACATTAATGAATAATAGCCGCTTGTCCCTGTGCCCCCAATTAGTACAGACACGTTTTGTTATATTGCTAATTGTCTCGCTCCTCTGTGTCTGTTAACACGCTCCCAGGACATGCAGGAGGCAGGGAGCGTGCACTAGAAGCACCAGCTGTGCACGTTAAAGCCTCCTGATGACTCATTCAAGGCATCATCAGGCCCATTGTGCATCAATATTAACCTCACGCTATCGTCTCTGTGGGGGTTGTCTAACTCTTTTTGTTTTTTTGTGTAACTCCACGGGGGAATTAAGCATTATAACAATTCAGAAGACTGACGTGTTGTTTCTCTGTCCAAAGAAACTTAACAGCTGGAGGAAGTTTAGAGTTCACTTATGTTTTTTCGTATTTTATCTCAGTAACTTTTTTATGACTGATGAAAGTTTTCCCAACACTAAAAACTAATCTGAAATGCTGGGTCAGGAGCATCGTGAATCATATTGAAAAAAAAGAGGGGGCTCTACAAACTCACGCCACATTTGTTTGAAAGTTTTAGGTCACACTTGTGCTTCTGCATCCGACTCTAAACTAGAACCCACTCTAATTTATTATACCTATTAAGCTGGTCCTTGAAGTGTGACATAGTTCTCTCCCTTGAAATAAAAGGGAATATTTTCAAGTTAATTAGGATGTCACATAAAAACTGAAAGGCTGGTTCACTTTTTAAGAAACTGTTGCTTCCTGTAATTGTTTCTCCTGTTCACACTGGTCCTGAAAATGTCTCATCCGGACATGTTTCCAGAGTTTGGTCTGAGGATTATTTTGAGAGGGGGGAAATCTGCTGATTCACCTCCGGCACATGTACGGCTCTCTCAGCTTGGACTTGTAACAGCATGTGTGTATATATAGATTTGTGATGTTTCCTTATTGTATTGCTTAAGTTCCTCTCTGCGTTTCTACACTTTCCTGTTGTGACCTTTACCGTTTAAAACCGAAAAGAGTGTTAATCATAGCAGTGGAGGTGATGGAGGGAAAACTCCACAGACCTTGTCCTTTGCAAAACTAAATGTTCCTAAGCTTTTTCCTAAGTTCAGCATTCTGAGTTCATCAAATCAAGTCATTTTTTAAGTACCTGTGTTACAAACCATCTGCTGCAGCTCAGCACAGAAACATTGTCAAGGAAACACAAAGAGGGAATTTCATAATTGAACTGCTGTAGCTGTGGAAGATGCTGGAGTGATTTATTCAACCCAGATGGCTGAAGCCTCGCATCATATTAAAATATGATATGAGGCCATCAAATGAACTTTGCAGAACAAGGACTGCAGATCTTCTCCCCCTCCTCTGTTGAGGAGGAATGATTACAGCATGGAAAAACGTTTCCATGCTGCAAATGTGTGCACCTGATTATTGTTGTATTGGTTTAAGTCAGACTTGAAAAGTTGTGTGTATCCTGCAGTGGTACTGAATTCCCTGGCAGCCCTTGCCCTCTGAGACCATCTCAGATTTAATGTGTTATTTTAATTTGCCAAACTGGGCTGAACTCTGCAATGTTGGCCGATGGTCTCAAGGGGCAATGTAGACTATAAATCGTAATTACACAGGGTATGAAACAGGTAACGCTCAGGCTTCACTTTTCTTCCACGACCTCAGGTGAGCATCATTTGCACTGCGAGAATATCTTGTTCCATCAAGGTTTTTTTGTTTTGTTGCTGCCTGTTTGTAACAGATTTGATTCTCTGTCTACTTTGCCGATCACGACCGCTGCAGGCCTGTGATGTCATGGATCTGTGTGTGACCATCAAAGGTGTCTCCTTCCTCTTGCAAACAGGGATGGGCATCCTGGGGAACGCCGTGGTGCTGCTGGCTTACGGCAACATTATCTACACCGAAACCAAGCTCCTTCCCGTGGACATGATCCTGTGCCACCTGGCCTTTGCCAACCTGATGCTGCTGCTGACCCGCTGCGTCCCTCAGACCATGACCGTGTTCGGGCTGAGGCATCTGCTGAACGACGGGGGCTGCAAGGTGGTGATCTACGCTTACCGCATCGGACGGGCTCTGTCGGTGTGCATCACCTGCATGCTCAGTGTGTTCCAGGCAGTGACCATCGCCCCCGCTGGGCCCCGTTTGTCCAGGTTGAAGCCTGCACTTCCCTCCCTGGTCCTCCCAACCTTTGCAGGGCTGTGGCTCCTCAACATGGCCGTATGCATCGCAGCCCCGTTCTTCTCCATGGCGCCACGTAACGGCACTGTCCCCGCATTTACCCTCAACCTGGGCTTCTGTCATGTGGACTTCAGAGACCACCTGTCCTACGTGATCAACGGGGTGGCTGTCTCCGTGAGGGATTTTGCGTTTGTCGCCCTCATGTTGGGCTCCAGCGGCTACATCCTGGTGCTTCTCCATCACCACAGCCGCAAGGTGAGAGGGATCCGTCGTTCTCACGGCGGTGGATTGGAGACCCGAGCGGCCAAAACGGTGATCACCCTGGTGGTTCTGTACGTGGTCTTCTTCGGGATCGATAACGTGATCTGGATCTACATGCTGACGGTGGCCAAGGTGTTGCCGGTGGTGGCTGACATGAGAGTGTTCTTCTCCTCCTGCTACGCTTCTCTCAGCCCCTACTTCATCATGTCTTCCAACAAGAAGGTCAAGGCCAAGATCATATGTGCATCGGAGCGGGAGCAGCCATCAGCGGACACTCAGGAGTCGAATGACAAATGACTCCACTTCTCTGTCCTGACAGGCTGTTGACGCACCTGCAGGACAGCGGCAGAGTTGTTCTATCAGACGTTATCATTTTGAGCACTTGTGCCCAGATGACTGTCATTTAGCTGAGTGGTGGACCTTTTAGAAAGTAACAAAGACAAGTGTCTGCAGTGTTGTCGTCTCTTGAGTGCACATTTTCATCTGAATCATAAATGCACAGGTGTCTGAACTGAACTCTCTGTAGTTTGTGGTCATTTTCTATGGCAGCAACCAAAAAACACAGAGTTCTCAACGTCAAGCAGCAAAGGCAACATCATCTAGTTTCTTAGTTGTGAGAAGTTGTTGCTTTTCTTTGTATTTATTTGTGACAGAAAGATTGTGCAAAATGCTATTTGAGGAAAGATAAAACCACAAGCACTGACATGTCATTGACAGTGTTTCGGGGAAATTGTGGGTTTTAATGTGTCAAGAATCAGTTTTAGCTTTAAAGTTAGGTACAGTTATTTTCAACCCTTAAAATTTGACTGTTAAATATACATTGATCATCAGGATTTGGAATTTATACATCTGATTACAACACTGACCATGTGAAGGAAAGAAAATGTTCTCTAAATCTTATTATGGTTGGTGTTGCAATGGGGGCATATTTTTTCTACATTTTCCAGCATTTTATAAATCACAATATTATTTGGCAGCTTGATCATCAGATTCAAGATAAGTATTTAATATTGTATAATATTCATAAGGGATGTTTTCATCATAAGAAAAAAGTTCTTTCCGAGGGAAGAAAGGGGTTGAAATTAATCCATGAAACCTTGAAGATGATCACAAATGTTGGAACAAGACAGCACTGAGCCCATTAAATAGAATAGAATAAAATAAAATGTAGTTAAATAAAATATTAATATTGGATAAAATGAGACTACAAAGAAAATATGCTGTATTACGGTGGGTGGAATTTGACTTAATAATGTATCAAGTGCAATGAAATTATAAAACAAAAAAAGAATATAACATGTAAATTATAAGAAAGAAAAGCATTTCAAAAGCAATACAGTTATATGGGATAAAATTTGATTCAAATCTAATATTAAATCTACTAATAAAGACAAAATAATAATTAGTTGCAGTCCATTGTTTTCATGTTTTTCTCTTGCTGCGCTCTGATTGTAGAATAAGTTTAATGAGTAATTTATGCTCTGGGATTAGCTTGTCAGGCGGCACCTTCCATCTGCTGTAATACATTTACATTATATAAATCAGTGATCGAATTAAAATATTAACTTTTGATTCAATCAAGCTTTTAAACATTAATTTTCTGATTATCTTACCCACACTAAACGATGAAGTCCCGCCTGACAGACAAAAACCAGGGACGAAACAAACCCAGGCGCAACAAAACAAACCCCGGAAATGAAAGGCGGAAAACGAGCTTCAACAAACACTGGAGTTCAGCGAAGTGAAGTAAATGAGGAACAAACGTGTCTGCGAAGAACAACACGCGCCGGAAAGGAAAACACGTTTTTAAATGTAGCCTCGAAGCTGCGAGAGTTTTAATGTCGCCGGGCCGCGGGGGTTCGGGGGAAGCACACAGGTTAGCAGTTAGCCGTTAGCTCAGCATGCTAACAGCTGGAGCTCAATCTGAAGTCTTTACAGTTTGCGATGCTTCCAGTTTCCTCTGGTTTGTGCTGAGGGTTGTTTCTGCTGCAGGTGAGTGGTTGTGTAGCTGCTGCTGTTTGCTAACTGTGTTGTTTACCTCCACGTTTGTTTACAGACGCTACACACCTCAATGTGAACTGTTGTTCTCTCTGTGTGTGTATGTGTCAGGATCCGTGTGGAGGAGTCGCTGCAGAGTTTAATGCCCGGTCCTGGATCGAAGCCCGGTTCCTCCGCTGCCTCCGCCCGAGAGATCCGAGTGACATGACCTGACTCTGGGTTCACTGCTCCGCACCAGAATGGCCAGAATCGCCTGGTACCAAGAGAAGGTAACGTGAACGCAGCACGTGTACATCTACACAACAATCTCAATACCAGATATAAAGTATTAAATATAAATAATCTAATGTCACGTTATCATTGCAATGATAGTCTTATTTTGACATCAGTTATGTTATCCAACTGAAATGTTCTAGATGCTTTGGAGGGTTATAAAGAATAGAATAGAATAAAATGAGTTTAATTAAGAATGTGGCAAACGTGAATATATATCACATTTGATAAACATTGTTTTTAGTGTAGTACACATTCTTATAAAGTGTTTGTATGTGTTTATCACATATTTGCTTGTAGTGTTTATATTACGTGAGTTTGTATATATCTATATATTATATTTGTATATGATTCTGATTCTGACGTAATGGTTTTGTATGATTATCAAAAAGAATGTGTTGATCTTTATTTGCACATTATCTCTCCGCAATGTCTTTGAATGAATCGTGTTTATATCAAGTGTTTGCATATATTTTAACATGAGGTTTATATAAAATGTCAGTCTGAAGCTTCACATTTTAAAAACAAATGATTTTATAAACATTATATGAAAACAAAATATATCTTCATGAGCTACATTTGTTTAAATCCTTCTTCCACTCACATAGATTCACACACACACACACACACACACAAACACACACACACACACACACACACACACACACACACACACACACACACACACACACACACACACACACACAGTACATCCATGCTTGTGTAGTGGGGTAAATGACAAATGACAAAATGTATTATATATTTAATCATAGAATTTATTTTGTTGTTGTTACAGATCGGTGCCTACGATCAACAAGTCTGGGAGAAATCTCTTGAGAAGGCAGATCTAAATGTGAGGCTCCTGCAAATCAAATTAATAGATGGATTTATTTATATGTGAATTACCACTAAATTGAAGTGTCCTTTCATTTAGGGTTTAGACCGCAAACCAAAAAAGACCTGTTACATCAAACAAGACCTCATTGATGTTGATTTAGTAAGAGGTAAGAATAAATAATGAGATGTTTGTTGTTATTGTTGTTACTTAACCTGCAAGGCTCTGCTCACCCATGTAGTTGTATGTTCCTCTAGCTTGAACTCTTTACCAAATACGGAGAAGTAGGATTTAAATATACATTAGTTTGATTGTCTACTGTGTAGTTAGATACCAATATTTGTAATTACCCTCAGGATCCACATTCGGCAAAGCCAAACCCGAGAGTCCCTGGGCAGCATTGACTCGAAAGGGTCTGGTCCGAGTGCTGCTGTTCCCCTTCTTCTTCCAGTGGTGGATTCAGGTGACCTCCAGGTCCATCTCCTCATGTATCCTTGTCCTCTACTTCATGCAAGGTTAGAATCACTCTGATCAGTCACATTCATATTTGGGCTGTGATTTTATTGGAAAAGGGCTCGAAATCTGAAAGGCTCTGAATGTTAAACATTGACATTATGACAGGAACCAGGGCTCAAGTAACACACTACTCATTATTCTGTGGGTTTTTTTGTCTTGTAAAAATGAAAAATGTCAACCTGGCTCCAGAGGCGACAGATTTATTGGCTGGCTGAAGTTTTCTTATATGAAAACATCTATTTGACAGTGTCTCTTTTTTTTAAAGACTCTGGCATTTATATAATATTGAACCTGAACCTCTTGAAATCCACAGACTTTTTGATTTTTTACTTCTATTTTAAATCTATTACAGCTGAAAGTCAGTGTCTGCATTTGTTGCGCTCTCGGCCCTGTAAAACCTGCGCAGCAGGAAGATCTCATTAGTGAGCATTCTGTTATAATGTCTCCCTTAAGAGACCATTTTGTTTATTGTTTCCAAATGCTTTGCTCCCCTCAGTGGCAGCAGTGGTGCTGTACTTGGAGGTCCCCGGGGCGAGTGCCAGCGAGGTGTTTGGACCCATTTGTCTGATGCTGCTGCTGGGCACTGTGCATTGCCAGATTGTGTCGACTGAGTCCAGCCGGTGGCCCTCGGGCAGTCCGGCTGCCAGCAGCACAACCAGCCCTGCGCGCAGAAGGAGGTGATTTTTCTCATTGTTAGGCAGTGCACACTCTCACCTCTCAGCCTAAACCCACACATTATGCAGACAGATAGAGTCTACCGTGCTGTGGCATGCTCTCACTCCTGTGGTTGTATACTGTATCTGCTCCATTCACCAACTCCTGTTTTTCACTGTTATTTTTGTTCTGTCTCCATTAGGCCGAAGAAAAGCAGAGGGGTGAAAAAATCCGAAGAAAAGAACAACAGAGCGGACACACCACAGCCGGGGTCCTGGCCCTTTGAAGAGAGCCAACGTCTATACGGGAATGAGGAGAGGAGGGTACTGTCTTTAACTGAACTGAGCTAATGTTTCATTTGTAGAAAGTTTATTCTTCCAGTCTCAACATTGGCATATTAATGAAACATGTCATTGATGATACAAATGAACACCTGAATGATCAATGCAGTTAATGACTCCTCAGCCGCGACTAGAGCTTCTGATCAATATTAGAACCCTCGTTAATGTCGTATTTACTCCTGGGTAATATCATTCATGTTCATTAGATCGTTGGATGGGCTTGTTATGTTGTTTATCTCTGTAAAGGATGGTTTTCAGAGTAACTCCAGTTTGAAAAAGTAAAAATAATATCATGCCTACTGATGCATTCGAAGAAAAACTAGCACCAGCCGATAAAATGAGAAAAAGACGAAACATGAGCTGAAAAAACTAGAACCATCAAATATCTGATATTATATATATAAATGAGAAGTATTAGTCGCTGTAAAGAGGAGCCAATGTCGTGTATTTGTAAAAGGATTTACTGAAATTAAAGTTTTAAACATTTAAAAGAAGTTCTGATGTACGAACTTTCATTATTAACCATTGTAAAATGTGTTTCTACTTCTGGAATGATGCCTAATTTATATTCAAAGTGATTAGTAAATGCATAAAAAATGAAACAAAAAAAAATAATTTGTATTGGTAAGATTCTGTGTTTGTGTCTTCATGTTCTCTTGCAGAATGTAAGAAGGTCCGGATTTGGTGCATCTGATGAGTTCTCCAGTGAGGAGGAGGAGGAGGAGGGGATACAACCTGTTGAACAGATTCATGCTCCTGCTCATCCAGAGAGACCCCCTGCTGCATCTGCACTCGTGTCTTCTGTTAGAAAGAGAAAGCTAAAGTCCAACCCCAAAACTCAGGTAAACGTATCACTTCACTCTCTGTCAATGAAAGTCCAGGGACATTTAATGTTCAATGTACAACAACAATTAAATGTATTGTTTCTAATATGCACTGTTTGATTTGAGAGCAGGAAGGGACTGGAGCCTCCGTATTGGCGAAGCCTCGAGAGGTGGAGCGTCTCAGGCCGAGCGCTGGCTCTCGTCCGGCCTCCGATACCGACGACACATTGTGGGAGGAGCTTCTCCAAGACCCTGACTCTGCCAGCACAGGTAGCAGTGACAGTGAGGGGAACGGGAGGTACAACGCCGGCCTGACACTGCCACAAACCACGGCTCTGAGCAGTGACGATGAGAGCCTGCAGCAGGGGATCACCGGAGTAAGTCAATATCTGTCAAATGATTAATCAAGTCATAGTTTTTACTGAACATAAGATGTTGGTGATGAAAAATTTAGAAAAGACAAACATATAATAACAAGTCACAGAAAAAGTTCTGTCAATTGACTGAATGATAAATCAAAAGTTTGTAGCAGCTCAATTAAGCTCAAGTAAAACTCACCTTGTACATACACACTACATACAATACATTGAGTATATTCATTAATGGTTTTGCAGACTAGAAACCACCTGTTAACGGGATGTTATCTGTTGTGCTCCTGTTTTAGAGCCAGCTCTCCTGGCTTCAGGCCTGTCATCCATCCAAGGACCGTGTCAGTGCCATAATATGGGAGCAGGGAGAGTGTAAGAAAGCCGACATGTCTGTGCTGGAGATCAGTGGGATCATCCTCACACGGGTAAATATGCTCCTATTTGTGCTGATTTAGACCAACAGTCTTGTCTGTCTGAGTTGCTACAGCTTTTTATCAGTAAACAACATGTCTCCTGCTTCTCTCTCTTGGAAACAGGTGAAGTTAGTGGAGCAGGGCATGGGTTACCTGGTCTTCGGTGGCCTCATGACCACCACACTGGCACTGCTTCCACTCGCCTTCCACTTGGCTCAGCAACTGGACATGTCGAGCCTTGGCTCCCTGGCTCTGACAGAACTGGCACAAAAGGTGGTCGGGCAGCATGGTATCAAGGCCTACGCCTTTTTCTTCATCACAACAGTGCAAAGAGTCTGCCTCACCGGACTGTTCTTCTTCATGATGTGTGTGGCGGAGAGAACGTACAAACAGGTGAGTGGTCACTGTTTGGTCTGAAGAAATCTACTGTGCTTTATTTCCAGCTCTGTCCATCCTATGTGGCTTCTGTAATAAATCTGTAACAATAGTAATCTATGTAAGAATATATGAATGCACTAAAAGCCTTTACATAAAGAGAAGCGCTAAAGCCTCAGGATTTTGAAGCTTAATCCCTGATCATTGGTATTGTCACGGTTTATTTAACCTTTTTAAATTATTGCACTTAATCCTGATTGTGTTTTACACATTGATCCATCTTTTTATACACCCATGCCTCCCTCTAGTGGCATTTAGCAGGTAGTGTCTACAGACAGCACGATTGCCTACTTTTTGCAGGACTGGGAAATTCTCTTCTCTTTCTCAGTATCTCTTACTGTTTGTCCACATTTCAACAGAGACTTGTATTTGCCAAATACTTCAGCCACATCACTTCAGGTCGCAAGGCCAAGAAATCAGAGATCCCTCACTTCCGGCTGAAGAAAGTCCAGAACATAAAGATGTGGTTGTCTCTTCGCTCTTTTCTCAGGGTTTGTAGTCTCCTTTTCTTTTATGACTCCGTTGTTTTACCACTAGAGGGCACTGACACACCTTTGTTTTCTAATGGTTCATCGTTAAGTTTCTTATTCTTTGCAGAGACGAGGGCCACAGCGCTCCGTTGATGTTATCGTCTCCACCATCTTCCTTTTGGCCCTTTCAATTTCATTCATCATTTGTGCCCAGGTCAGTAGATGTCCATTTACACTTTTAATAATGCACTGCAAACCTCTACCAAAGTGATGCGAACTGCAAATATCAACTATGCTGCTGCTTCTGTTCTTGCTCAGCTCCTGCGAAGCCACAAAACTTTCCTGGAGTCTCAGACAAACTGGGAGCTGATGGTGTGGGGCTCCTCCCTCATCCTCTTTCTGCTGCGGCTGGCCACACTGGGCTCAGAGACCAACTGCAAATACAGCAACTCGTCGGTGCTGCTCACTGAGCAGGTAAAGAGCCGAGGCTGCAGAGCGTGCAGAGTTAAAGGTTATATCGGTTCTAGGAGTGACACTCTGATGAGTCAGCCGATTCATTATTAATATCAAAGTGTGGGTCAGTGCCGGGTTAAATAAATCACCAGGTCGAACAGTCTCCTCTTGGTTTCAGATCAACTTGTATCTCAAGATGGAGAAAAAGCCCAATAAGAAAGAAGAACTCGGGATCGTGAACAATGTTTTGAAACTGGCTACAAAGCTGATGAAGGTGAGCATGAGTTTGTCTGTTTTGTTTTTCAGCATTGATTTACTGTTGAATATTAAATTGGTTTTCCTTGACAACTAAGTAGTTTCCCATGAAGAACAAAATCCCTTTTGAATGTTTTTCTTTTATGTGTTAGAAAATGAGACAAAATGAAAAATGTGATACAACTCTTACAAACATTAAAGACTGTTCAAAAAGTAAGAATCATTTTGGCCAGACAGAAAATAGTTAGTTCTCAGTTTGAGACCCACTGGGAGAACCTATGGAGCTTTTTTACTTATCTATATGTGATCGCTGCTTCCCTTCATCAGGAGCTGGATACTCCATTCAGACTTCTAGGTCTGACAGTGAACCCTCTGATCTATAACATCACCCGAGTGGTCATCCTGTCCGCTGTGTCCGCTGTGGTCAGCGACCTGCTCGGCTTCAACATCAGAGTGAGTGGACCCCTTCCTCTAGATGTTAAAACAGCAGCTCCTGGGTGTCTGTTTAACTGCTTAATGTTTTTATGACACTTGAAATACACTTGTTTATGAATTTCTGTTGGTCATTCCCTAACGAATGTGTCTGTCTCATTTTCAGCTGTGGAAAATCAAGCCTTAATGTGAAAGCGGCAAAACCACTAAGAGTCGGACACTGGCGACCAGAGATCTTTGTATCAGCTACAGAAAGCGTGCAAACCTACTGACAGTATATTCATCGTCTGTGCCTTCCGACTCCGACGTCTGTCTGCGTCTCGTCAGTTCCACAGCCTGAGACGCTCTGACAATCGCTCTCACGTCGTGGCTGGTTCCTCACCTGGTGTTTCCCTCGGCCAATCCACTAACCCACTGCCTAACCTTTGACCCTTGAATGTTCCTGAGTCGAGGCTCTGACGTCATTTCCGGCTTCTGTTGCATCAAATTTTTCCAAGTATGTTTTGTACAGATGTGTGAGATGTAAATAATTAAATACAGATAATGGATAGTTTATTAATCCGTATAATAATATAATTAACTATAAAACAAGCTGGGGCTTTCTAGACTTTCTTTGGTGTCAGTTTTGATTTTAACCTTTTGTACTTGTACTTAACAAGGAAATATTGTGACTGTAAGTAGGGTTTATTTATTCGGGGGTTTCTGCTTAAGCACTTACACTTGTACTGGTACCTGTTAGTCATGACTCTGTGACCACTATCTGCCTTTTGTATCGAGGACCATTGTTGAACAAAATAACTATGCAAAGAGGGTTAAGGAATTCTTTGATAGAAGTGAATAAAATGTTTTTCATCGATGGAGGCTGGCGTCAGGTTTTCATTGCTGGTGCTCCTTCCAGAGCCGTGGCAGCATGGTGGGCAAAGCAGGCAGCTATACTCGGGGCCCTTAGCTGAGAGGGGGGCCCCCAGGATTGCCTGATAAAGTCAGTCCACAATGCAGATTATGTGAAGCACTCTCTTAAATGATATGTACAGATAACACATGACACCATGGAACAAACAATATAAAAAACTTCTGAGATGGGGTTGAAGACTAGAACGTCTAAATCTGAGCATATCAAAAAATCTAACTTTAATTATATTGATCAATTAACAAAAGACAGACGTTGAAAAAAGCTAATATTTAAAATTATTATTGAAAGTGCTTGAAGATAAAGTATGTTGGGATTTGTTGCTGTGCTCACAAAATATTAACAGAATTTTAATTATTAAACGTGATCTATGCCATTGACGCATCCTGCTCCGGATCTATTACGAACATTACGGCCGCGCAGGGACATGTGACGCACGGAGACACACCTCCAGCTCCAGCTGACGGAGCCGCCGGGACTGAGGACCAAGGACAGGCCGACCGGAGAGGCTCCTCAGCCCGCTGCGGTGCGCGCAAACTCCCGGTGCGGCAGACCCACGGATCCCCCTCGTGTCCAGATGTGTCTCCGTCCAGCTGTGCTCGTCACATTCACCCAGCGATCAGGTAAAAGCTACATAAATCATTATAAACACTGAATGAGCTGCTGATAGAAGACATGTCTCAGCGTCTCCGTGTGTGTCTGCGTCGGATGATGTGGCAGAGTCGGTCCGTGTTGCCAGGTTTACACAAAGTCAGAAACACCACACGTTCGATTCCCTTGTGTTCCCTCTACAGGAGCTGCCCACTGAGACAACATCATGTCCAGCTCTCAGAGGGACAACGGCTGCGCAGAAGCCAAGAAATCCGACCTGCGGGAGAAGAAGTGCTGTAAGTGAACTGCTCCATTAGATTCTGCTGCATGACCGCTTCGTGGTCCACAGGTGCACTTGTAATTCTAGAACGTGTGTTGTCCCCTTTGGACTCAATTCACTCATTGTCTCTCAAGCTCCTCCATTTATAGACGCCAGCCTTTGACCTCTGCAGGATAGAAAAATAATCTAGATTATAAGAGTGATGTAAAAAAAACAATCCTCCTGCTGCTGCCCCTTAATAAGGAAAATGACCTTTTTCTCTCCCAGGTAGTTTTTTCTTCCTCTAATTTCTCCACATGCTGCTATTTTTAAATCCCATTCCACAAATGGTGTTTGTGTCCAGAGAGACTGGACTCCAGCACTCACACACGACCTAGTAAGTTGTTGGGAGGTGGGATAGAGGAATGGAGGGATTTGCTTTATCTATCCCAAACTGGGGAATTCCTGTTTTTCAGCAGCAACGTATCAAAACAATCAAGATATAAAACTGTACTAAAACAAAACCATACAAAATAAAGTATGAAAATATAAAGTATATATGTAGCAAGAGAGGATCCAGCTTGGTCAACACAACCTAATTTAAAAAAAAAAAATGGAAATCTTCTTCTGCAAAGGATGTCAATTTGCCGTTTTACTTCTCATTTTAAAGCTTTTTCGTGACCATAATATGATATAATATAATATATCTGTCCCCTGTGCAGCTTGGGCCTCCTACATGACAAACTCCCCGACTGTGATCGTCATGATCGGCCTGCCGGCGAGAGGGAAGACGTACATGTCAAAGAAACTCACTCGGTACCTCAACTGGATCGGAGTCCCAACCAAAGGTCCAACAGCACTCCAGACAAAAGCTTCTTTTTACTTCTCTTTAACTCTCTGTTTTAAAGTCCCCTGTTCATATTTCAAGTCAGAGAGGATTTGACCTTCCTGTTTTCAGGTGCAGTACATGGATTCCATGCTCAACTTTTCAGGACAGTGTGTTGTAGTTAAATCACTTTACTTAAATAGCTACACATTTTTAAAAATGGTGGCTGAAATCAAATGCTGGAGTAATCAACCAATCAATGATTTGCTGCAAGAAACTAAAAGTGCGGGTAATTTTGTCAAGTATTACAGTGGATTACTTTTTGTAGGTAAAAAGATTTACCCAGAACTTTATTCAGACTCGGGTCCCTGAGATGGAAACGTTCTAGATTCCCACTTGGTGGAGGGGCGGGACGGGGCCCCAGAAGGAACTCGAGGGGAAGATTCAGGATTAGTTTTTATACTTAACTCTGCAAAATAGGGCAAATGGCAAACTGTTTAAAACTGTTAGATGATAAGTGTGATAAAAAATAGATATGTACTGTATATCAGAGAGTTTAGCCTCAGTGGAGTTGTAATAGTTCAAATGAACTCGGCAGTGACTTGAGTGTGAATGTCGTCTGTTCCTTGGCAGTGTTTAACCTTGGCGTGTACCGCAGGGAGGCCGTCAGAGCGTACAAGTCCTACGACTTCTTCCGCCACGACAACGAGGCAGCCATGAAAATAAGGAAGTAAGTTCCCCTTCCACCGGTGTGTTCATCACGTGCTCTCGTCCGGCCTACGACATTAACGTAGCATGTGTGTCACAGTGAGAGAAGCTGGAGCATCTCCAGTCTGGATTATCACATTTCTCTCAGCCAACATGAGTCTGTTTGGCTCTCTGCAGCCTCCACTGCTGCATCAGTGACTAAGGCAGGCAGTCGATATCGAGTCGGCGTCAGCACAGTGTTCATGTTATTAGACTGTACGCAGATAAATACTAAAATCACTGCTTATTTCCACAAAGCACAGCTGCCTCCCCCCCCCCCCTCACGGCCGTGTCTGGTGGAAATGGGGTTTGTCTCGTGAAAACGTGACAGGCTCCTGACAGCATCCCACTGCTGAATCGTGACCTAGATATCAAACAGGCTGCTGCTGTCACTCTGAAGCTGACACCGTCCCCCCCCCCCCCCCCCCCCCCCCCCCCCGGGTGTCGCACAGACATTAAACCTGAATCAAACTGTTGCTGTAAAAGGAGAACGACTTTGTCCTTGTTTTTTTAATCTTCGGGGTCTCAGGCACGTGGGTTAAAGGAATAGGATTTAATTAAAAATGGTTACTGGCTGAAAGAGAGATGAAAAGATTGATAATCTTGTGTCTGCAGAATATGAAGCCACAGATAGCTGCTGGTTACTTTAGTGTAGATAGAGGTGGGAGATGTCAGCCTGGTTTTGACCATAGATCTAAAGATACTTGACATGAAGCCAAATTATCTTGATCGCCACCTGGTGGCTGGCTGCAGTATTGGTCACTGATATATGTGCATGTGCTCATTTTGTCTTTTTTTTAATTTTCTTATCTTGCTTTAACAATTTGTCACGATGTTTTGTATATCTTAAATTCTAGTTTTCTCTCTCTCTCTCTCTCTCTCTCTCTCCCTCTCTTTCTCTCACTCTCTCTCCCTCCCTCCCTCTCCCTCCCTCCCTCGCAGACAGTGTGCTCTGGTAGCTCTGCAGGATGTGGGGGCTTACCTGACGGAGGAGGGAGGTCAGATCGCGGTGAGGACTCATCTGTCCATCTGTCTCTGTCTGGGTCTCTGTCGGCTCATTTCCTAAAGCTCTGAAATGTCCATGACAGCAACACATCTGACATCACGACAGATTTAATCCTGAAGGACGTCAAAGTTATACACATTTTCCTGTTTTTCAGGTTTTTGATGCGACAAACACAACAAGAGAACGTAGAGACCTCATCCAAGGCTTTGTGAAGGAGAATGGATTCAAGGTAACATTGGAAGTGTTTTTTATTATATTCTGCTGTTATATTTTCTTTGGAAATTGGACTTAATTGTAATTCACATTCAAACATTCAGTTTATTTAGCGTTGAACGTGAAATGATGAATGTGAGACTTTTAAATGTTAACAAGAACACAAATGTTAACAAGAACACTTTAAATTAGACACCTCCAGTGTCTAATTTAAAAACTGGATGATCTTGTGTTGATTGCATGTTAGTCGTACCGTGACCTCTGACCTCTCTCCAACAGGTGTTCTTCGTGGAGTCGGTGTGTGACGACCCTGAGGTGATAGCTGCCAATATTCTGGTACGTCACTCAAACCCATAATCTATAAATATTCCCGGTGTCTGCTTAGTTATGTAAGAACCATGCTGCTTGCTCACATGGTCTGACTGTGCTGCATACCGGCGACAGGAGGTGAAGGTGTCCAGTCCTGACTACCCTGAGAGACACAGAGAGAGAGTAATGGACGACTTCCTCAAACGCATCGAGTGCTACAAGGTCACTTATCAACCGTTAGATCCTGACAACTACGACAAGTAAGAGCTGATCACATCTGCCTCTCTTTATCTCAATAGGTCATTACATTTAATATCTGGATCATTGGATCGCTCCTGTAATCCTAAAAGGTTTTATAGCAGTTTGCAAGAAGTAAACACTAGATGGCGCCAGTAAACAGATTAAAAGTTCAGCCCCCCATGATCCATCACCACATGCAGGGACCTGTCGTTTATCAAGGTGATAAACGTGGGCCGGCGTTTCCTGGTGAACCGGGTGCAGGACTACATCCAGAGCAAGATCGTGTATTACCTCATGAACATCCACGTGCACTCTCACTCCATCTACCTGTGCCGCCACGGAGAGAGCAACCACAATGTGGAGGGCCGCATCGGGGGGGACTCCGAGCTTTCTCCTCGAGGGAAACAGGTACGACTACCCAGAAAGAACCAATCACAAGGCTCATTAGTTCCCTGGGCTGAGATTTACTTTAATTCTCTCCATTGACTTTTTCCCAAGCATTAATCTAATAAAACAGACAGTAACCCTTAGAAAAGAATTGATGATATCTAGATGACGATTGTCGATTTGTGTTTCTCTGGTTTCCCAGTTCGCCCACGCCCTGAGAGGCTTCATCGAGGAGCACCAACTGTTGGATTTGAAGGTTTGGACGAGTCAACTGAGGAGAACCATCCAGACGGCGGAGGAGCTCGGGGTTCCTTATGAACAGTGGAAGATTCTCAACGAGATCGATGCTGTCAGTACCCCGACATCCAACCTCCCACATTTTGAAATGATAGGAATCACTGCACTTTCACATAGATCTGGTTAAGATAGAGAAAAATCCAATTTGGGCCCCTGCCTGCATATTCGATTCTATCTTTCATCACATGATGATGTTGACACATATAGTTTAGTGGGGGGAAAGAGCTGCTTCATGATAGTGAGGAAAACAGAAGAAATTAGGAAGATGTGTCGATGTAGCTTGGAGCCGCAAAAACCGTTTTCACAATCATTTCGTCCCTTTTCTTTCTTTTCAAGGATCAGACAAAAAACCCTCAAGAAAACAAAATTTTGAAAATCAGTTCAATTTTCTTGTGTGTTTTTTTTAAATCATCTTTATGTATTAAAATCTTCTGCTACTGTCTTTAAACAATCCCTATGTATAATATGTGGAATTGAAATACTTACTTCTTTGTATTATGTGCAGTGAAAGTGCTTCAGCTTACTTTACTTTGGTCTTTGATATCAGAATGAATATACTTTTCTTTTTTTAATATCCCTCCTCAGGGTGTGTGTGAGGAGATGAGCTATGAGACGATCGAGAACACTTTCCCAGAGGAGTTTGCTTTGAGAGACCAGGACAAGTATCACTATCGCTACCAGGGAGGAGAGGTAACCTGGCCCACTCCTTCCATCCCCTCATGTTCACAGATGTTAGTCAGGTTGATGTTTTGTTTAACTCATCTTCTCTGGCTGTGTAGTCCTACCAGGATCTCGTTCAGCGACTGGAGCCGGTCATCATGGAGCTGGAGAGACAGGGCAACGTGCTGGTCGTCTGCCACCAGGCCGTGATGAGATGTTTGTTGGCGTACTTCCTGGATAAAAGTGCAGGTAGAAGAATGATCACAAAATACACACAGGACACACAGGACACACAGATATTGACTTTGTGCTTTTTTGAATCATCCTCCAGAAGATCTGCCGTACATGAAGTGTCCGCTCCACACTGTGCTCAAACTCACACCTGTGGCATATGGTAGGTCCTTCCCCACCAGGACACACAACTTCACTTTATCAATTTTACCCTATGACCCTTTGTTTTATTGACATTTTCTGTTTCCTATCTTGCAGGTTGCAAAGTGGAACTGTTTTATCTGCACGTGGAGGCAGTGAACACACATCGAGACCGGCCCCTTGTAAATTCCTCTCATCAAGCTGAAAAATCACATTTCTTACATAAATGTGATTTCACCATTGTTGATTTAAAGCCACAGACGTTGTCACATTTGTAAAGTATGTGTGTGTTGTTTACTCTCATAAAATAATTCACAATTTATCAGCAAACCACAACATTTAATCTAGACTCTATCGGGCTCCTGTCTGTTGTATCCACTAGTTTAATGCTTGTTTGTGATGCCTTTCTTCTTTAACTCCCTCTTTTTAATCCCTGTACCTTGAATCTTGAACCTGCCTGCAGCTCAGCTTATTAAATGAAATGTTTTATATGTTATGGACTGAAGCCCTGGCTGATCATGCTGCCCTGCTGGGCTGAAATAATCATTATTACCATAGCTGTGGTTATGGATGAATGAAAAGCTGTATTTTAGCTCCTTTGAAATATTTTAAAGGTTTGCACTGTTAAATGAAGAGAAGGTGTGTGAGGGTTGTGCTGTACTTCTTCTATCCTTAAAAGGAAAAATTTCAGGGTCATAATATGAATTTGTGTTTTGATTTGAAAAGGTTTACTTGCTCTAATCATCCGAAAACACATCACTTTCTTCAGACTGTCCTTTGCTGCAGCTCCTCTGCAGCTTCAGGAGCTTCAGGTGCTTCAGATACCTCAGATACTTCAGGTGCTTCAGGTGCTTGAGTAGCTTGAAGAGCTTCGGGTGCTTGAGGAGCTTCAGGAGCTGTGTTGTCTGTGGGGGAGAGGAGCTGCCTTCACTGAGGACTTTGGGCTTTTTAACTGCAGATTTTTTACATGCACAAACTAGAATGACACTCATTACCAGTCCCCTTAAATTCAATCAAGCTTCATCAGAAAACCAATAAAACACAGGAGAGGAAAGAAAACTGAAAATCCTGATACGTCTCCTTTGAATTGGCATCTGTTGTAGAACCTGTTAACACGAGTCAATGTGGAGAGGATGGTTTCTCTGCTCGGCTGTGAGCAGGAGTCCCCCGGTCAAGCGTCCCAGGCTCTACAGTGCGGGAAACCCGCCCTGGCTACCGCTTGCCCCCATGCCATCAGCTCTGATGCCAGAGGGACGGCAAAGCCAAATTAGTGAAAGAGTTAGAGATGTTTGTCTTGCATGACCTTTGCTTCACCACTGGTCTGTTTCCAGTGTGAATATGCAGAACAGCATGTCTCTTTGTGAGAAACACTCCCAATGAGTTGAGCCTCTGCTGAAATAAAATGTATTTAAAACATAATGTGGAGTAGAGGTGGTTTAAGAGTAGTAATCACTTCAGAGGCCTCTTCTATAAGACAATCATTTATAGCAGCATACATTTTTTTTACCTTAAATTTTCGATTTACACTCTTTTCTAGAGCGACAATTCTTTTTTACTGGAATACATTTGGAATACATTTGAGAGCATTTATCTGCAATTGGAAAATTAATATAAATATAAATCATAGATTTTAAACCCATAAAAAATTTGTTTTTTATTTACAAATGCATATTCATAAGTATATTTGTTGTGTATGTGTTGACCTTGGCTTGTGGGTAAACTGCTTCAGCAGCCCCTCTCTCTCTCTCTCTCTCTCTCTCTCTCTCTCTCTCTCCCTCTCCCTCCCTCCCTCCCTCCTTCTGAACCTGTCTTTCAGCCCCGAATAGGAAGCAGATGTCTGTGAGTATTTTTTTGTAAGACTTGGTTAAAAAGTGTAGCCAACGTTTCATTTTTATTCCCACAATTCAACCAATTGTTCAAGTCATGTTATCTCAATATACGTTATCATGGTGTTTCATGTTTTTTTTATGGTTTTCCAGCACTTTGGTTTCTTCAACCTTCCATGACCTTTGCACTCAGAGAGCTGCTGTCGATATGTTCAACAGCAACATTATCATTATCAAGAACAACTATCACACCCTGATTCTTTGGAAAATTTATAAATGGCTGGGACAGTTTGGGTTCGATCATGACTCAGAAGATGGATAGAAGTATTTTTGAACTACTGTTTTTGGAAATCGTGGTCAGAGGAGGATGAAGTCAAAGAGGAGTTTGTGTTTTAAAACCAGGCAACTTGGACACAGGGTCATTTTTGTTTCTTTATATCTGCAGTTTGTGTCTTTGTCTTTATTCTGCATGCTGAGGCTTTGACCTGGAGGCCTTATCATTAGTATCATTAACCATTCTGCATGTGCAGTACAAGAAATCTATCAACAAAACAACACAACACAGTGTTTTACACAACTGCCAACTATTCCTTAGAGTACTGTAAATAATACAGAGCCTTACTGATCATTACATACACTGAGTATCAGTTCCTCTATTCTTCTCAATAGAACCACATTATTATATAATAAACCAATTTCTAAATCTGCAAACAGATCATGTTATAAAGTAAATGCTGTAAAAACTTTTTATAATATAAATCCACTCATCCTATAGACATACATTTGCACTTTTGATTGCTATCTGAAGCCATCATGTGTTGTCTCATCTTATAGATTTGAGAGATTTTTCTGAAGGAAGATCAAAATGATGTATAAAGATTTATCCCTCTTGTTTTAGAAGCATCGTTAGAAAATACTTCACAGTACTTGACATATTGTCCCGGCAGTAGTTAACAGATTGAGCTGCTGTTCAATGTTTTTAATGTGTCTCAATCAGCTCTTAATGATACATATTCATTATGTGTTCTATGAAGGGATTTGTAGGTACTACTGCTATTTTGTTGAGATACTTTTGTTCATGTTAACAAACAAAGAATTTGCTTTATTTGCTTCTTGCAAACGTTTATTTTCTTCTTAACTTTTCCTCAACATCAGCCTTTTTATTTACTATTGCAGAGTTTCATTGGATGACTGTGTAATGTTTGATCATTGATAAGTTACTGCCCTGCTCCAATCAGCCTCCTTGTGCCTTTTTAGCAGACGATCAAAGTGAGTTTCAATGAGTCTTTTTTTTTCTCAAAGAAATATCAGAGTCAAATGAATCTTAGCATTCAACTGTGTTATTGATCCCTTTTGATTTTCATTGTATTATCCCTTGTTATATAAAAAACGTGGTCAATATAATTAAAGAAGTAAGCTTCTCTTGATTTTTCGCCAATTTGCTTTGTTTTACCTTGTCTATCAGCACAAGGCCCAAAGTGTCACGAAATGGAGAGGGGGAATGGAGAAGCTTAATGACTCAGCAGGTTGAATAGCAAAAAGGAAAAAGGTAAAGTAATTCATTAATTCACTCAGTTGCTTATTTCTCCTATCAATATTCATTTTTTTATATCACCCCCCCCCCTGGAGTACCTAGTAAGCATTTGTTTTTTATTAATCCCCAAAAAATTAAAATATTGAAATAAATAAGACAATCAAGCCTGATGTGACCACTGACACATAATCCTCAGTTAAACAGACACCACCACTGCTCAGTTTCTCTTCATAGATTTGATATTTCATCATCATTATCACTCTTTTGTTGCAACTACAAATGAAGGGAACACATTTTTTTATCAACAAAGGCACTGGAAAAGGAACACTGTGCTGAGCTTCTCGTTCACATTGACCAATCTATCATGACCAGAAAAACAAGAAAGTCTCAATGGGCATTATCAAAAACACAACAGGAAGCCAGCCATTTTGCATTAAGTGGCTATATTCCACATTTTTACTGTGAGGTACTTATACCAGGGCTTACATCAGATCAACTTCAAATTGAGATGAAAACAAAAACTATAGGTTACAAAAAGTAACGTTTGTTCACGTCAGCTGTTTAATTTGTCTCGTGACGAGACAATTCAACTGTAGCCAGTGCAGCCTCCGTTCATACTGAAACAAAGAGGAGGAGGGCGACGACGCATTTATCTTTATATTAGACTTTTATTCTTGGAAACACATTCAATACATAAAGGAGAACAAACACTGTCATTGAATCTCACGAACCAAGAAACCATTGTTTTAAAACAAACATATTAAATCACATGAATTAGTTAAGAACACATACATACTGTGCAAGAACACACTTTAACCTTAAAATCCCATGAAGGACATTAAGAAAAACTGATACATAATGTAAAAATAAGATATAAACACAAATCGTTCGCGTTATTCAATGCGTGATATTTTCTAGGGCAGTGGTTCTCAACATTTTTTCAGTGACGTACCCCCGTTGAAAAAAAAAAATTCTGCAGAGTACCCCCTAACCAGCGCAAAGCATTTTTGGTTGAAAGAAAGATGTAATGTGATTTATTAATCCTTGTAACTAGACACATTCAAATTTAAAACTCCATCAATGTCCATAACATTGCTCATTTGTAGTGGTGTCTCTTGAACTATTTGGAAATAAAAAGATATAAAAATAACTAAAGACTTTTATTATTATCTCAATATCAATAAAGATTTGTACACATCAAAATCAACTTAAAGTGACCTCTTTTGGGATCATAATAAAGATATTTTCTCAAGTTGAACTCATGAACTTAATTACAGCTAAACACTTCTTCCAAAAAAATAAATCATTAACTTAGTTTTAAATAAAAGATTAGCTCAAAACATATTTTTTTTATATTTATCATCTTAAAAAATCTTCTTTAAGGATCGAAAAGAATACTGACAGGTAGCTTGTTTCCGTTTGCTTATGGGAGGCTTTTCGCATCGTGTCTTGAGATGACCTGAATTCAGAAAGTTTCCTCTTAAAAAACTCTTACCAACATGACTTTCATGTTTTGTCTGAAGATTACGCTGAAGATGTGGTGGCTTAATGCCACTGTTGGCTAATCTCTCCCCACAGAAAAAACAAAAAGTGTAAATAACCCAATCTATGTTATTGTTAATATTGTTGAAGTGTCTTTCTGTTATCTTATTGTGAAATATTTGCTCGCTTTAAGGTCATACAATTTATTTGTTTTTGTATTACATGCTTTTATTTTGAAAGGGTACCGGTAGAGACGCGGACTTCTTGTTATGAATCATTAACTTCACAACAGAAAACTTTTACGTTTTAGCGCCCCTCCGAAGAGGCACAAGCTCTCACGGTGTTGTTTAGGGAAGGCTCTCTGCTCTGGTTTCGCCTTCTTTGGTACTTGTCCCTCCGTGTTTCAGCAGCATTGCTGCTGCACTTCAACTCGACTCCATTGTTGAAGTTTTCAAGGCGGCAGTGATGACAGGTGATGACAGGTGGCGTGTGCCAGGTTGGGACAAACCATCGGTATGGGGGAGACTTTGTTTTTTTAGGATAATGAAATTGAAAAGCCTATTGAATATAACTTTTTGTTCATGAACTTACACTTATATTTTATTGAATATGTGTTAAATAACAATTTTTCAAGGATTTTTGAATGGATTCTATTTTTAAATATATTAAATAAGAATCTCAAGTACCCCCTGGAGTACCTTCAAGTACCCCCAGGGGTACGCGTACCCCCATTTGAGAACCACTGTTCTAGGGACATAAAAACTGTTAATAATCTAATTAAAGCAGTGAACTACGAATATGTATACTATGAATATCTGTTGATAAATCCTAATAAATCTTTGTTGCGAAGGTTTCAACTGAATCAATTCTCTCCTTTATGAATCCTCATGTCTCGTACAATTGGACTGAAACTTAAATCTGTTACCACACTCAGATCAACTAAACTGTTTTTCTCCTGTATGAATCCTCATATGTCTATTTAGATTGCTCCTATGGTTAAATCTTTTACCACACTCAGAGCAACTAACTGTTTTCTCTCCTGTATGAATCCTCATATGTGTATTTAGATTGCTCCTTTGGTTAAATCTTTTACCACACTCAGAGCAACTAACTGTTTTCTCTCCTGTATGAATCCTCATATGTGTATTTAGATGGCCCCTTTGGTTAAATCTTTTACCACACTCAGAGCAACTGAATGGTTTCTCTCCTGTATGAATCCTCATATGTGTATTTAGATTGTTCCTATGGTTAAATATTTTATCACACTCAGAGCAACTAAAAGGTTTCTCTCCTGTATGACTCCTCATGTGTCTATTTAGATCGCCCCTTTGGTTAAATCCTTTACCACACTCAGAGCAACTGAATGGTTTCTCTCCTGTATGAATCCTCATATGTGTATTTAGAGTGCTCCTATTGTTAAATATTTTATCACACTCAGAGCAACTAAAAGGTTTCTCTCCTGTATGACTCCTCATGTGTCTATTTAGATCGCCCCTTTGGTTAAATCTGTTACCACACTCAGGGCAACTAAACGTTTTTTTTTCTGTCTTACATCCCATATCACTTAGAGGCTGTTTGTTGTTTCTTGTATTTAAAACAGTCTGAGGTTCCCTGGTCTCCAGCCAATCATCCTCACTCTCTTCAGTCTCAGAAGAGTCTTCCTTCTTGTCCTCAGGACCTTGTTGTAAACGTCCATCAGGACCTGAGTTCCTGGCTGGTTCTGGTCCTCCACAGTCCGCTCTGTTCTCCTTCCTCTCACTCGGATGAAGCTTTGACGATTTAAGTTTCTCTTCCTCTTCTTCACACTTCAAAGCGACAGGACTCAATGTGAATTTGATATCAGCTTCCTCCAGTCCTTGAAGCTGCTGTCCATCCTGATTGGTCCACAGTTCCTCCTGTTCCTCTTTAATGTGGGGGGGCTCTGGGTCCTCCTGGTCTACAAGGGGGTTCCACTGAGGCTGCTCAGGGGGAACCTCTTTTTTACTCACCATCAGTTGCTGGACGATTGCAGGAGGAACTGAAAGACAAATACAGCAAGTATAATTTCAGAGATTCCTGAAATGTTTTGAAAAACTTGTGTTGTTTAATGTCGACTGTTGTCATTTTTGAACGATCGCATTCAGGAAATCAAGATGTTGAGTTTGTGTACAATTGGTGTTACGACGCAGCTCGTAATGGAAGCAACATAAAACAAAGGGTGTCTGGTAAAAAAAAAAGGTGTCTGGTTTCTTTTTGAGGCCAAATAAACCAATTAGGTCACTAACAGAGGAGAACAGGGCGAGGGGAGATAGTTAGTTGTTTAAGATGCTTTCAGAGAGAAATTTGTCCAGACTTTCTGTTTCAAACATGAGTAACACAGCAGCAGGTTTTCTGAACAGACTCGTTCACAACAGCATCAAATCCTCCACATATGTGGCGTATTTGATGTATCCGCATCAAATACGCCACAAGAAGTGGCGTATTAACTCTGCTGCTCGAGCTGATGCTAGCTTATGTTAGCGGTTCCTACTCGATTATGAAAAAGAAAAAAAAAATCATAATCACAATAATTTTGGAGGGGTGGGAGATGGCTATGAGGGCCATCATCATCAAATACAAGAGACATTTTTCTGCCCTTTTTGTCGGTCAACGGCTCTGCCCTCCCTCTGCCATTTTCCACTCGCTGTCACAAGTTAACCTGGGCGTGTTCCCTGAAACAATTACTCATGGTAATATATGCACAGGCTTCACAGTCATCTCAAGATAGAGGTGAATCTAATAACCACCTCGATCAGTGGCGTAGTGGGCACTGCCACTACTTTTGTTTTTATGTGGACCCCAGCAGATCGATTCCCGTGGTGGGATTTCTTTCACATTTATATTTAGTCTGAAGATGATACTGACACAAAGGCATTTAATGATGTTTTCTGAAGGGTCCACAATTGCCCATATCACCACAATGTTCGTGAAAATACGACAAAATATGAATTATAATTATTAATATTCATCACTACTATAATTTTACAGAGTTGTCATAGTTAAACAGGGAACTTCATTTACTCCTTCGACTGACACAGCGCCAACAAACCACGCAGCCATCTGAAAGAAGAGAAGAAATACACAACACGTTGTTCGACAATGAAAACGTTAAGTTAATTTTCCAGGTTTGCCTCGACACACGTGACATGTTGTAAATACACTCGAAACACTTCGGACAGATCATCTGTTGATTTCGAACCGTTTAACAAAACTTGCATTACAGAAACTACGAAAAACAAACACACCCATTCTCTGATGAGCGTTTGGGTTGTTTTCATTCTCTGATGACTGTAGCTGATCATCGTGAACTTCTTTTAAAATCACGTCCACCGACTTTAACCAGCAGCGACAGGATGACACGTGAAGCTCCACACGTCCATTAGAAGCACGTTCACCAACTTTACTCATAAAAACACCGCTCGAGCTTCCGCCTTGTTTGGTGTGTGCGCGTTGTAATGATCACCAGCGTCAAACAAAAGCACTTTGCGTGGAGCTGGTCACGCGTATGTGTTCTTCATAGCTCCCTGTGTCTCCAAGAGGAGCATCAGATTGTGAAGCCTGGTATTAAGTATGCATGCATTTATTCTGTGTTCGGACTATCACCAGATGACATGGGCGTTACCTTAAAGCACATCTGGTGTTATTCAGCTAACAAAGCAAAGAACGAGACATTTTTCTGACGCGCGACGGAGATTTGACCGTATCGGTCATAGATATATATAAAGACTAGATGTCTTCCGGCGGAGTCTAGAACGTCATCACTGGCGGCCATCTTGCCACAGGCAGGCTTTCTGGAAGGATCTGTGGTACCTGAGGGAGGGTCAGTGATCTGCTCAAACACTTATACTCTTATCTCTCTGAAATCTTGACGGATTTACAAATGGTTTGGTTTCTTACAAACGTTATTAATGTGGTTATAGTTCTGGATGCTTGAACATGTTGAAATCGCAGCTTTTCTCTCCGAAAAACGACTTAATCGTGCAGCTTAGTTGTGTACCACGGCTAGGCTAGGCTAGTACCGGGTAATTTTATATTTATAGGAATGGCAGAATTGTTCTTTCTTTTCAATATAACTTAAGCTGCACATGATTTAACTGAGGTTTCACATGATTTCAAATTGGGTTGTTTTTTAAAAAACATCTTGCATTATGATTTCTACAGGAAATTGCTGACTTTATTGCCAGTGGACCCCCCATCTGTCTTTGACTCATATCCCCAGGCCTCAATTCTGTGTTACATTTAAGGTCAGGGATGCAAACTAGTCAGTTTTAACCCCCCCCCCCCCCATGGCAATGAAGTGAATTGTTTGAAATGTGGATTTGTGTCTGCCTTGAGAAGTGCTGCACTGGGAGCATTCACTATTTTCAGCCTATACTATTTGTTTGCATCCCTGCTTTCTTGTGTCCTGTTTTGGCAGAATCATCATAGTAATACAATATTTGCTTTTGAAGGTTCCTCTCTGTCCTGGGCTACATCATAAACATTGACACGTTGCTGGCGATGGTTCCTGTGCTGATTGAAGGACAGCGATATGTCTTGACCTACAGATTCAGCAAGGACCACTTGGAACTGCTCTTTAACTCCATCAGAGCATCCGGTAGTGTTCATAAATTTTATTTACCAACCGCAACACTTGGTGACACAAAGCTTATATTGTTTTCAGTTGGTTGGTCCATATGTTGTTTTTTTCTGAATTGTTTGATAATGTCATTCAACTTAATTTATTTGGAAAGATCATTCAGGGGTGGCTAGTTTGTTTTTTTTTAAGCATCAAACATTTTATATTATATCATATATTGAATATCTGTGTAATATACTTGTATATCTTGTTTTTTTAAGGTGGCTGGAATAACAACCCTAATGCCAGCCAGTTCAAGTAGTTGTTAAACCATGCCGAGGCAATGTGACAACGCAGGATGAGACAGAGTCCCTACCAGCGGTCATCGACACCTCTACAAGCCTATCGGCTGTAGATATGTCCTTTGCAGCAGGAGGAGAAGAAGATCTTCCATCCCCGTTTGCTGACATTCCTGCCCTAGTACATGACCACAGCTACCTTCCCATCCGCTTCGATGGTCTTGTGGACAACGCTCTTGTGTACATTTCCGGTAAAGGCTGACTGAATGTCAATTTTGCCTATAACCGATAGAGCCAATAGTCAAATCTGTGGGAAAACAATCTGACGATAGTCCAAAAAGAGAAATGTCCCCTTTATTTCTCCACGCTTATTATTTATTATTATAAGTTATGATATTATTATCCAACTCAAATTTCAGGACTTGGTGTGCGAAGGGCTCTGAAGAAGCTGTCCTGTGATGTCTGCCGTGCCAGCCTGGTGACAGAGGCTGCATCTGCCATCAAGGACCAGAGCTACCACCTGTTGTCTCTAAGAAACAATGGAGGCCTGGTGATTCCATCAGAGGGCACAGTGAAGGTCGTCAGGGCAGCAGAGTGGGTCATTCGCCAGGCGTCATCGAGTTTCGGACGATCACGGCCCATCAAACTGCTGGAGGTCATGTACATTGTACGGAAGAGGATCGGGTCAGAGGATGTGTTTGTGCTTGGGGAGCACATCGTCGACACGCAGTATGGCATAGACAGCCACCACCAAACGCTGCTGACATTAGTTGTGTCAGTGTTTTTTAAAATAAGGCTACACCACATCGCTAAAATTACTACACTGAACTTACAGAGCAACAACATGCGACAGCAGCTGAATAAAACAGTCCTTTTCAAAGGGCATTAGCCAAATGTTACCACGGTTTTACCACGTCTCAGTCAGACAGGAAATAGAAAAAATAATGTTCACAAACTTGATGCGACTCACCTAAGAATCACCATTATCATATCATATCAGCGTTTTAGGGATATATCACCAGCCTCTTCAGAGGTTAGTAAATATTATAGATTTTCAATTGATTTCACTGTTTTTTTTGTAATTTGTTATGTCGGTCCTCCATCTGTATACCTCCGAAGTAGTCTAGTTCTCTCTAGAGGGTGGGAATTTTCAACATGCAGCATTTCTTTATGTATATTTGTAAATGGAAATCTTACACCTTTTTTTTACTGCAAATAAATGTCACTTTTATAAAAAGAATGTAACTAATATAATACAATAATTTGAATTATTACTTGTTTAAACTAAACATGTGATAATTCAAATTATTGTATTATATTAGTAATATTGCTATTATAAACGTATACATATATCTCATGTTGCCATTGTGTATGTTGAGTTTAAGTAGCCTATATATTGATTTAACATAAAAACCTTGTGCATGTGTGTATTTATTGCCCCTATCTGTTCTGTTTAATGATATTTCCATATGAAAACCCATGGTTATAATTATAATTAATCATAAGAATACATCTCATTTGTAGAGGGAAATCTTGTACCTATTTTTAAGGACATTATTCTATTTTTTAGAACATAACATCATTATTAATAAGTATGGAGTGTCATAACTACATCTCCAGCATTTATAACAAACTAATCCGTTTAAAAATCGGTTGAAAATTGAGCAAGTTATAGTTAATTAAAAAGTACATGTTCCACTACCAACACAATGTTATGGCTGAGCGAGCAGCCTGTGGCAAGATGGCCGCCATGTGCGGACGTTCGACTCCATTGGCTGGCAACGCGGACGAGACATCTAGTGTTTATATATATCTATGGTATCGGTGGCGTAATGAGATCGTCATCAGGCCGGAAGCTAATCGTGCTTCGGTTCGCTGTTTCGAATCCCGTGTACTTTTTTCTTTTTTTGTAATCATTTGATTTACATTGCTGTCTCGACCTGATTCTGACGCATTAACACGGGAACAGTTTTTGTAGTTTTTTTTTATTTCAGCGAGACCTTCAGTAGATCACCGCACTTCACACACAAGCGCATTGTGCAAATGACGAATCTGCGACCTGCTCAGCAAACGACCTTCAACAGCTGGTTAAAAAAAAAAGGTAAACATTTCGCCATTTGATATGGCCGCAAGTTAAACTGGAACACCGCCCCTCCACAACTGGCCATGTTCTCATTTGGCCCCTTGGGAACATGAATTGCCCCCAGCTCCCGGAACTGACCTGCTCTGTGCAGCCGGACTACGGGCTGCATCACGGCATCGAGCAGCCTCGTCTGGCGGCAGATCTCGGACCGCTCGTACCGCTCTAACCGCTGCACTCGGTCCTCGTACCCAGCCAAGGTTTCCTCAAGCCCGGCGAGGATCTGCTCCCCCGCCGCCGCGAGCCGCTCGGTGAGCATCGCTCTCAGCTCCGGGACTCGAGCCTTTCCTCCTCCTTTCTCCAACTGCAGCAGGAAGTCTTCAGCGGCAGCGCTGATCGGCTCTTGTACCGTCTCCCGCAGCAGCAACATGTTCCTCCTTACTGCGGACATGGAGTCTCTGAGCGGACAGCCACAGCCATCGACAGGAAACAGACACTCCGAGCTCCGAGCCAGCAGCGACACCTGGAGGACTGGAGGACGAAGAGGAAAATAAAGTACTAATTCTGCACAGAAGAAATACTCCGTTACAAGTATAAGCAACTAAAAAAACTTAACCAATGGTGAAAGAAGAATTCGGATTCATTCACTGAGGTAAAAGTACCAAGACCAAGAAAGTAAAGACAGTGAAGTAGAAATACTCAATAATTGAATTAAACAAACTCCGACAGTAAAACCAAAAGACAATGTTTTCTAAATGCATCTCTGGACTTTTTGTTTGTCTGGTCATGATACACCTGTGAATTGATTTTTTCGAAGATCGGTAAATGTGAACGCACTACTCCAGATTACGTGAATTTTCACCACTCTAAATTTTCTGCAAATTTTGGTAAGAATTTGAGCATGTTAAAGCCCTCAAAAAGACCTCGTACTAACTAAGCACATATAATCAAGGACTGCATATATAGACTAACACCACTACTCCAGATAATGTCAACTTAGAGATTCAAGTAACAATTGTTAGTAGAATTGGAGAAAAGGTTTAAGTTGTGATGTTCCTTAATTCTTTGGGTTCGATGTTCGGCGAATGTGCTGCTTAATAAGAAAAGTGCATATAGGTACTTTTTAATATGGTATTGTACAATCCTACATAACAGTAGCTTCATACGAATTTTGCCATGGTTCAATAAACGTTGTTAAAAGATGAAGTACTATTCATATCAGAATCAGAATTATTTTATTTGCCAAGTATATTTGCAATTACAGGAAATTTCCTCGGTGTGCTTTGTGCACTCTACTTAAAACATAAAACAACAATTGGACATAAAACCACAATATAAACAGTAAAAGTATAGCAAAAAAATAAAATAGTATTTACATGTGATGCTGTTCGATCGTTCTCACAGTGTGTTAATGTATTTTTACCAAATACTGTAAAGACAAGAGACCGAGAGCAATTCTTTTTTCTTTTTTAAATCACAGCACAAAACTGGAGTTTACATCTACTACGGGACCTACGGTATGGTCTAGCGTGCGTCTTGACGTCACAGGGAGGCCGTTGACGCGGCACGCAGCAGCGGTCTCAGTGGGTGTCCATTGTTTGAAGGCTTTCGAAGGAAGGTGAGCGAACCGGAGTCAAACCGTAGTCACTGTCAAATTATTACTTTTTACTTTGTGGTGTTCCTGGCAGAATTAAATCAAGTTCCCTCGCGTGTGATTCAGCCGGAGAAAAAAAGAAACCCTGACGGTTAAACGCTGGGCTAACGGCCAAGCTAGCAATGCTAAGGCTAGCACACCGGCTACGTGTGTTTAACCATCTGCGGTAGATTGAGTCCAGGTTGTTGTTGGTTTTATTCCCTTTTTATTAGACATGTCACAAATGCTGTGGGTGTTTGTCGAGTTGGGAAATGGCTTCATGGTGTTTTTCTGTCGTTCGGCATGTAGCTGCTAGCTGTTAGCCTATCCTGCTAGCTCTCTCTCTGTGTGTGTGTTGTTGTTCTAGTTGTGTTAAATCTGTCACTGAACAAAAGGAACTACAAAACAAAGAAACATGTCTGTCAGCAGAGTCCTTGTTCAGCCAGCTCGGGGTTTTATCCCAGGGGCCGAGTCCTGCTATGTAAACACTGAGGCTAACCCACTGTCGGTTAGCTAGTGTTGCTTGAAGCTTATACGATAAAAAAAAAGCAAGGTACTTATAAGGTAAATAACAACAAGAACCTGTGACCACAGTGCGTCTCATCTCCAGCTCGAGGGAATCGTGTTCTGTAAAAGTTCAGTCGAAGCTGGTAAACAACTCATCGACGAACTTGTGAGATTAGATAAGATTTATGTAATGTTATGACAGGCTTATTTCATATAGGTACTTTATTCTTCTATTTTTGCACTGTTGAACATAAAATGGCAGGCTGCTACTCTCTGACTTTACCTCTCTACAGATGTAAATAAACATTTTCCACGATCCTGCTGCTGCAACAGCTCCAGACTCCCAAATCAACAAAGGGCCCTGTTGTATCAGTGATGTTTACACCCGTTGCTTGAAGTTAATTCCCATGTTTCCCTCGCAGGCAGGATGTTGAGGCTTCGCTGTAAGACCAAAAATGGGAGCCACCTAATGCAGGGATTGACCCACCAGTCCTGCGTCCAGGAGCTGAAGAGGAAGGTGGAGGAGCTTACTGGGATCCCATGTGACGTGCAGAAGATCATGGTGGGCTACCCACCGTCCAGCCTTGATCTCCAAAACGGAGACGCTCACCTCAAGGATTACCCCATCAAATCAGGTGCGTCGACAGACATCAGAATTATATGGACCACACTATTTATTGCAGATATGAGTGAGTTATTGCTGTTTTTTTAGCGTTAGTTTGTCTCACAGTCTCTTTTTTAATCCTTTGTAAAGTGTGTATGCGTTTCCTTGAAAAGCACTTTACAAATAAATGTATTATTAGAGATTGAACTCTCAAATGAACATCAAATAAAGTAATTGGCCCTTATCTCAGCTTGTGTTCATGCACCTTATGTCTACTCTTTGAGATTTTAAATATATGCGAAAGGTGCAGGTGAATAGTTGTAACCCCGGTTGTGCTTGTCAACCAATGTGTGAACAGGCTGATCTGTGTTGTGTCACTGATGTGTCATCGTCCACAGGTGACACACTCATTGTTGAGGAAGAAAAAAACAAGCCAAAGCCTCAGGATAATCCCACTGTGACTAAAGTGCCGCGTCTGGAAGCCTCACCCGTGCTGGCACGCCGCGTGGTGCCAGCCGACAACTCCTGCCTCTTCACCAGTGTCTTTTATGTGGTGGAAGGAGGCGTGTACGACGCCGTGTGTGCTCCTGAGATGCGAAGCCTCATCGCCCAGATCGTGTCCAGTGACCCTGCAGCGTACTGTGAAGCAGTGCTGGGGAAGACCAACGAGGACTACTGCACCTGGATAAGCCGCGACGACACCTGGGGGGGCGCCATCGAGGTGTCCATCCTGTCCAAGTTTTACCAGTGCGAGATCTGCGTGGTGGACACTCAGACAGTCCGAGTGGATCGATTCGGGGAGGACGCCGGTTACCACAAACGCGTGCTGCTCATCTATGACGGCATCCATTACGACCCGCTGCAGAAGGAAACCCCCGGCTCCGACGTCCCACCCCAGACTATCTTCTCCACCACGGACGACGTAATTCTGGCCCTGGCCCTCGAGCTGGCAGACGAGGCTCGGCGCAAGCGGCAGTTCACGGACGTAAACCGCTTTGCGCTTCGCTGCATGGTGTGCCAGACCGGCCTGGTGGGACAGAAGGAAGCTCGAGAGCACGCCAAGGAAACGGGCCACACCAATTTTGGGGAGGTGTGATTTTTATTTTGTCTCACTCCCCCCCTTCTCACAGATAGAACCACCAACCAATCCCGTTCCCCATGTCTGGCAACTGTGTCAGTCTGTCTCTGTCTGCTTGTGTGATCCTCTACCTCACATTGCCCAGCGACATCCACCAAGAATCTGCAGACACTGTGTTTCAGCCTCTAACCTGTTCAGTATTATACTTTTTAAACTGCAGTCAGTTCTTGAAAGTCAGAAGAAACACTACTGCAGCGCTCTGGTGTCACAAACCATCACAGTCGTCTGTTACAGATGGTTTTCAAACAGATGTAACTGGGTCCAGGAAAATATGCAAACAATTCTTAGGATTTGATTTAATCCGTTGAGATCACTCGATGTTTCCGGGCTGTGTTGAAACGCACCAAACACTTAAATGTGACTGAATTAAAACAACCACTGAGAATTCTTTGTGCTACGACGTTATCCTACTCACTGTTGTCTTAACCGCAGAACACTATGTTTGACTGTTATACATGATGCTGGTTATGTAGCGTTTAGTTTTTTATTGTTCCCTCATGGACAGAGTTATTTGGACACTAAGATGAATTTGCGGATTGAGGTTTGGAAATGACATGAGGCCAAATTTATTATTTTTGGGGGACTTATTCTGTGTTTTATTAAGTTGCAACACCATTTATAAGTGAACTTGTTTTAAATGAAATAAAAATAATTTTAAAAAAGGATGGTGCTGAAAACTAAACATTTTACAAAATCTGTAGGGCTTTGCTTTTCTCCATCGGTACGCCAGATTCTTTTTCAGGAGTGTACATTTTTTAAAGGGTGTATTATTGGGTGTCATGCTGTAAGAACTAATCTTATTAGACAGTGTTTTGTTTTATATTGCTGCATTTTTTTGAGAAAGCTGTGCGGCGTATTTCAGAACACAAGTCATGGTGAGAGGGTGGTGTATTTTTTAAACGGTGTGTTTGGGGTCTTTGTGTGCTTTGAAGACGGAACGTGTGGAAAACAAAACATGGACGCAGTAAACAAAATGTATTCATGCATTCAGAGCATCACATTGACACATCTTTCCAATATCAATCAGATGTAACAGGCATATAAATCCTTGAAAACGTTTGCATCGTTAGTCGCATGCAACATTAGAATCTACTACTTAGAGCTAATGGTACAATTCTTTAAATTGGTTAATGAGTGATCACGTAATCATCTCGGATTTTCACTGACTGTCCGAGGTCTGACTTCAGATTCTGTCACGTTAACACTTTTTCCAGATTTTCCCGACACCACGTGAAGGCACAACCAATGAAGCTGTGGGGGGGAAATCCTACTCAACCCTACAGCGTTTACTGTTCACGTACTGTCCGCACATTACTCCCTCGTCTCCTTCGTTAAACATGAACGTCTTCGGTTTGAAGTGAATGTTTGAGAAACTGCGAGTAAAGATTTGGGTTTTATTTTTTTCAATGCTCGTCTTTAGAGTCTCACGCTCTACCACTGTATGTCCTCAGCTAAAATCAGGCATGATCTCAACCTTCACCGGCTGCCTGTAAGGATGAAGCTTTGATATTTGTGGGTTTTTCTTGACGCTCTGTTTGTTATGCAGAACCAGTACTTCTATGTTACACATCTGTGATATTGGCACTGAGTTGGTGCCAGGAAATGATTTTTTTTTTACAAGTGAAGACTGGATTTAGACTTCAATTGAGTAATTTCTTTCTTGCTTTCAGTCATGACTCATGCTAAACTCATCTACAGGCAAAAATGTCACTTATTTCTTTGTTTGAATGTGAATTATAATACCCCCCCCCCCCCCCCCCCATCTTTTTATTTCAGCAGTAATGGATTGATCAGCTTGAATTTAAGTGAAACTATGAAATGGCTTTGTTGTCTTTTGTCATAACTAAGTAAGTTCTCATGAATGTTGCACACAAAGCACTACAGAACAACTGGAGTTACTTGATTTTTGTCAGTGTTGTGTCACAATTAAAACTTATAGCCTCTGGTGTCGAGTACAAGTCTTTTTGTATCGAGCTGTTAAAATCTTTTTTTTAGAGTTTACTTAAGGGCTCCATGTTAAATGCTGTTAATTTAGACATATTGTATCTTGACAATAACGCTCCATAGTTCTCATGTCTAAATAAATATAAAACCATTATAAAAAACTAAAAAGGTAAAAGCTAGAATCCAAAATAAACAATTTGAATAGATATTTGTACGTGTAGATCCAAATAGAAAACGTGTGTGTATATATAACCGTCTCTATTTATAACTCAGATTTGACGATCCACTGGAGATCAACCCCAGTTGTCTAAACATCACTGATCCTTTGCCATCGTAGTGGGATTAAACTACCTACATGTTATTTTAAGCAACATCTACTTTTTCCTAATAGGATCTAATGGTTGTTCACTGACTCACTGACTGGAGCAGCTCCCACTGCTACTATGAAGTTAGCTTGGAGTTTGTGTCCAGGCCTGAACTAGCATGTTGATGGGATTTCTAATGAGTTAAAGCTACATACTGGCTCAATGGGAATAAGCAATCAGGAACTCTTCTACCATCTGTAATGTCTGCCATGAAAATAGGAGAAACTTTTTTTTTTATTATAACTTATTTGTCATTAACTAGTTTCTAGTTCATGTGCATATTAGGAGCATATTGTCTCTTTGGTGGTCTTTGCGATTCACTTAAATGTGTTTTAATTAAGTAAGTCAGGAAGTTACTGTTTATGAATTACATAAGCTTAAGTATGGGTCTCACAGGGAAGTAATACCCTGTAAAGAGTCCTTCTCCCTTAATAACGCCTTATAGATATTGTCTGTAATGTATGAAAACACAAAACTATGTGCGTAAATAAGGTTTGAATAGCTAGATAAAGTTTCTAAATTATTTTGCAGTTTGACATTGGCAGATCCACATTTGTAAAATAAACTCAAATTAGTTTCGATTGAAGTTAATATTTTTTTAATCAAGAATTTTGAGTTCTCCAATAAACAGATTTTGTAGCATATTGCTATTAATATAATAAGTATTCCCTCAGCAATACATTTTTAATATTTGCTTCTCTGAAAAAACTGTTGTAGCCTAAAAATCTTCCAAAAAGTGTCATCAATAACTTTCATTCCTAAACAGGATCAAATATTTGCTTTTTGTAGGTTTTAAAATGTGTGATACAAATGTTATACTTATTTCATAGTTATTATTTTGGAAAAGCAGATGTTGTGAAGAAAGTATACATGTGAATAACTAATGGTTCATTTGAGGTGAAGCTTTGTTCAAAGAGTAACGAAAATACAGATACTAGCAGAGTAATAATAGTAATTTAATAAGAAACAGTAACAAATTCAAGATTCAAGATTTTTATTGTCGTATGCACAACAATAACACTAAGCAGTCGCTGGCAATGAAATGCTTGAGTCACAGGCTCTCTTCTAGCAATGCTCAAGTAATTACAACCAAAAAAATAAAAATGAAATAGATATAGTATAAAATAGAATATCAAAAATGTAAAGTAGAAAATAAAATATATGTATCTAAAGATGAAAAGAAAAATACATCAACAACAGTGCAATTTGTGCAATAGTGCAAATATGCAAATATGCCACGGTGCTGTTTGGTGGAGTTGTTGCAGTTAAGAGGAGTTTGAAAAAAATTACCTCTTCTTGATGATATGATTATGAGTTACTGGGTAATATTAGAGTAACACCACTGAGACTTTCCTGTCACTCTCACTCAGCGGAGATTAACAGATTATTAACAAGTGTGGTAGCCAGGACGACGGGGGCTTGTGCGTCTTAGAGGAAACGCTGCTCCGTGATTGGCTGAGAGCTGCGTGTCCTTCATGCAGGTGTCTGCTGCCTTCACTCGCACGGGAGACGACAGAGGAACCCGCTGATGCAGCGAGAGGCAAACAACAAGGTACGTTTCACACGAGAAATAATAGATGTGCAGCTAAACTTTAATATGAGGGTTCAGTACTAAGAGGTTTAGTAAAAAAACTTTTCTTCTGGTATTGATGTTGGGTAAAGGTGGTTTAATAAAACATTAGGATTTTTCTTCTATCTGTTACCATGTTTACATTTTTTTTATAATTACATGACTTCATATTTGTGTATACTGTCGTTCTAGCTAATGTAATTGACTCACATTGACATATTTTGCAGAATAGTTTTAGGATTTCATTCATTTATTTTCTATTATAATTATTTGTTAGTTCGTTGGTATAGTTAAAAATGAAGAACTGTAGGTAAAAACAATTATGATAAATTGGAAGATTACGGTCAAAATATAAAAATGAATATGTCACAGATGAGAAAAGAGTAAAAAATACTCTTAAATGATTATGTAATGTATAAATGCGTCTTTTGATCTGTGGGAATTTGGTATTTTAGTGTAAATACTTTCATTAGGGCAGATAATCACTAGAAAGGACAAACTATAGAAAAACTGTTTGAAATAATAACATAACAAATAATGATTAAAATTACTAATAGTTTCTCCAGAAGAAGCCGAGTGTTAAAGGCTATGAACAAACTGCACAGTGATGCTTTCACTTTGTGCCAGAAATCAGTTTCAAACATTACACAATAGATAATAAAACAATGTACACTTGCTCTTTTATAACCTCAATCAAGGCAGAACTGTGCCAATGGGTCACATGCTCCACAGACATTTGTGTTAGGAGTGAGAGAGACTGTACCTATAGGTGTCTACATATATAGATAACCTATAATGCTGAAACTCAGACACATTTAATAGCTGAGAAAATATTAAAATAATAAATAGTATAGGTGAGGATGCTTAACGTGATCACCAAAAATCAGTTAGCTCTTATTTTCAAATACTGAATCGATATTTTACAAACTGTTATAAATCATCTCCAGGCTGCAGCAGCTGCGGTTATCTGTGTGTGGTCAAGCCAGATTGTGTTGGCTTAAAAAACACAATAAACCTTATCAGCGAGTTTCCACTGTTCACGTTCATATCCTGAGCTGCATGAGGCAGGACCCGTGGGGGAGTGTACATGGTGGCCTGTTGATATGTAGCTCTGAAACTTCCCAGGGATGGGATGACCGGGTGGATGAACAGGGAACAGTGAGTGCTTCTGTTCCTCAGCAGCTTCCTCTCAGGTGTCCGAACTTATCCCAAAGTGACAGAAGTTTCTTTATACCAAGTCTCCAGCTTCTTTTTTTTACAAAACACAGTGAGAAGGTCAAATGTGTTTATTCTCTAAAATGTGTTTTTCCGCTCAAATGGCTGCAAAAAAAAAATGTGATTTCAAATTCTGATTGTCATATACAACAAATACACAATTAGAACAATGCTAAATGTGTTGCAGGATCGTATCTCCAATTAACTAACCCCATACTCAAGGTGTCAGCGTTTACTCGCTCTTTGTTTTTCCATGGTCGATTCAGGGGAAGAACCTACAACCGAGTTACAACCGTCCAACGTGGACGACCGGGATATCAAATAGCTTTCAGGAGATCATTTCTGCCGCCCCCCCGCTCCCTCTGAAACTGATCCAGTTGAGGAAGATTAGGAGCGGCATGTGTTCTGTAATCTGAGTCACATGCCGCGAGAGGACGAGAGAGATATCTGTCAGAAACAAGGCCGGTCTTTCTCTGAGGCTGCACAGGATGTTAGACGGTGATGAGAGGTCGGCGTGAGCGACTGAGCCATATACAAATCTATAAAACAAACTCATAAATCATACGTTTCTTGTCTAAGCAATCACAACCCAGTTACACATTATTTATTTTATGCGATAAAGGAACCTCTGTTCCTTCGGTTCACTTTTAGATGAGTAAAGAGTGACTGGTAGTAGCTCTAAATGAATTTGCAGAGGAGAGGCTAAAGTCTTAGATTTTTTACCGTAGTTTAACATTATATGCCACCTTTAATTTCTTGTTTTTCCCAATGTAGATTAAATTTCAATTGCCTGGTGATGTTGTTTTGAAAAGATATTTCGGAGAGCCTCATTGTCTCGGCTGTTAAAACCAAAGTTTCCCTCACAGGCGATGTTTTCTATAATTTCAGGGTTAAGGGTTAAGGTTAGGGTAACTAATCCCAAGCCTTAACCCTGACATAACCCTGACCCTAATCAAACCCACTTTATATAAATTCTTTACATATCATAGTTATTTATTTGTCATTGGCTTTTACTTGTAAATGTTCATATTAACAATCATGGATTTTATTAGATTTTACTTAGTAGCTTGGGCACTGACTGCGGAGACCTCTTAAACCTTGTATGAATACATTTTCTGACCGATTACAGTTTCAATATAGAAGCTTGTTAAACCCACTCAGTCCCCTTCAAAGCACTTATTTAGATCCCCCCCCCTCCCTCCCCCACACACATACACAGCAGCTGATGTACCTTCCTCTTCATGTCCTCGTACGTTTCTTGAAAAAACATCTATAGCGTCCATGTCCTGTACTGTTAATCAGAGTCTGTGCACATTGAACTGTCAAAGTCTAAATTCCTTCACAGCTAAAAAGACGATGTCCAGCCACAGCTTCTGGTAGAATATATGTTAAACTGGGGCAGAGCCTTCAATGCAGAGTTCACACCGTCACTAAATGGTTTATGATCAGCTGATAAAAGTCTTTGTGTTAAATCAACACACTTCCAGCAAGTTGTAAAAATGTGTAGAGAAAAGCCATAATCACATCACGTCACATGTTGTCTGCTTTCTGGTAACACACACCTCCTCAATCGGTTAACTGGAAACACTGGTGACAGATTCCTCCATAAGGTTAACGTGAGGCAACACGAAAGATAAGGTTGGAACAAAGGAGACGATGCAAAAGCACTGGAGCAACATTAGCAGTGATGTTGAATTATACTAAGAACCTGCAGGACATGGCTCCGAGATGCAAAGTATAAACAGTGTGATTAAATGATGGTATGATGCATTCAATTTAATCTACTTTTGAAGGATTTTACCAGATAAGACTGAAAGATAACTCTCTATCGCTCTCTCTTTGGGTGCAGAGTGACACGCAGCAATCTGGGCCTCTAACCTTGAACCAGTAGAGCACTAACATGCCTGAGAGGGATACCTGGCCAGGTGGCGTTGGATTGGAGACGATGAGCGCCATGGACTCTGCCGGCAGCTGTGACAGCGTCGTCAGTGCCAATTCTGGCTTTGTGAGTTCCTGAGCTTCCCTCCTTCACACTGAGAAGGAGTAGAGTTGTACAACATGGTACAAAAGAACACATTGAGTATCAAGACAGAACTGGGTAGCAGTTGAGAGCTGGAACATCAAAACTAAGGGATTTATCAGGTGTAATTGTTTCTTTATATATTTAGAAATGAAGGGTTTGAGACATTACACAATTGCGTATAAGAGTTTGACACATATCTGATTTCCTCCCTGTGTTACAGAGCGAGGACAGTCTGGAGCACTTGTCTGCTGAGGAGAAGGCCTGCCTCATGTTTTTGGAGGAGACGATTGAGTCTCTGGACACCGAGGAGGATAGTGGACTGTCCAATGACGAGCCCGACCAGATGCCCAATCCTGGTAATCTCGCCATCAAACTGGCTGACCTGTCGGCCTCCTTGAGCAAGAGCAAGCTGAACGGTGAGTTAATCTCTGGGGACAGATGCAGAACTACTAATACATCAGTTGATGAAACACTCTGAAGAGCATTGCAGTTTGTTTCCAGTGTCAAACGATGTGCTTGTTTGAATCAGATTTACAGAAACATCCCTCCAGAGAAAACATCAAGGAGAACACTGACACTAAACCCCTGCAGAGCTACCTGGTTCCTACACCTCTTGTTATGGCAGGCGGCGCCCTCTCTTCTCTATCCAGCACCAAATCAGGCTGTCCTCCAGATTCAAACCTCTCCAAGCCTCAGATCGCACCTTCAATCAACAAATCTAATCAAAAACCCCAAAAGAAACCGGTCGTTCACTTTGAGGTGAATGTTGAGATACCTCCTCCCACAAAACCCAAGGACAGCTCAGTCAGGACAGTGGAGGGTCCTTTACCTCGAGGACCTCTGTCGTACGATGCTCTTGTTTATCTGCAAAGGAGTGCGTCCACGAAGAAGACCCCTCTGTGCCCAACAGTTGATCACACTATAGAATCAGACAAACGTCCTCCTGCCTTGATGGAAGGACCGGACTTCGGAAACATACAGAGATCTGACAAGTCCAACCCAGAGTCTTCCAGGCTGAACACAAGTCCTCCGGTTGTGCTCCCTAAACCCAAAACGATTCCTGCCAGCATTGCTGCAAAAACCCAGAACGGAGCTTCGTCAATCACAAACACTTTGTACAGTATCAAGCATGCGAAAGACCCTGAGGTGGTGAGACAGAAGGCTTTGCTGAAGCTTGGCCTCCTGAAAGATCAAGAAAATGAGACATTTGCTCCACTACCTCCCCCTAAACCTCACTCCACTTTGGACCCGACACCTAGAAGATTCACAAGAGGTTCATCGACAGGTAATCCACCGAGAAGCCCATCGTTTTCTTATTCTCAAGTGCCCAAGAACAAGCCTCTGCAGAGCAGCGCCAGCTTCCATCACTGCTCGAGATCTGACCATCAGTCTGCATCGGTACCACATCCTGTTCAGCCCAAAGGATTAAAGACAGATGCTCTGGGGGACCCAAGGAAAGGTGGGAACTGTCCTGAACGGGGACACCTCACAGGAGGGCCAATGAAGACCACCTCTGCAGCTCAGCCTCAGAAACCCTCAAACTCTGTAGGATATTCTGTCATGGTGGTGCCGGGGATGGGAGCTGATCGGAGGGAAGCGCTCAGAAAACTTGGACTTCTTAAACACTGAGAACAGGTGAACGGCAGGAGTGTGACTGCGTGGCTGCAGTGCTCAGAGAGTTCAGAGAACCATCAGCTTACAGAGAGTTAGAGCATTAAGAGGGAACTTGGCACTCAACACTTTTGGCAAAGTAACCCAGGAGGATGAAGAAGAAGAATTTAAAAGGGAAAACCAGGTCTTTCATTCTAGGTTAAGTTTACATACCTGAGGGCAGTTTCTTTCCCCAGCTATTTTTATTTGGTCTCAGGAGTTTTGGGAAATGTACGTGAACATTTCAAAACCCCTTCTGATTAAATGTCTCATTGTGTTTGCTTTAACAAATTGCAGTTAGTCACAACAAGATCTTAAACCAGCATAAGACTAGTGTGAAACTAGAAGACCATCCGTACACTAAGGCTAACACCTTCTCTCTCCATGTTAAAGAAAGTGAAATAATAAATCATGGACCTCCTCATACAATCCAAATGTAATTTTTGGGGTTATAACATGCCCCTCAAGAAAGTTTCTTGGAAATTGGATCTGTGGTTTTGTATTTCCTGCTATCAGACAGACAAACAAATTAGAAGTAGATACCTCTGCAACAGTCCCCTTACATCAAATCAGGCTGCACCAAAGTACAGAAATGTATAGAGATCAGTTCCCTTAATGATTGCTTTAGTTTTTCTAAATCAAAATCATAGAATCATTCCCTGGGAAAACCGAGAAAATCTAAAACTGTTAATAAAGTGATGAAAATATTAGTTGATCTGCCGCCTTTGTCGAGATCCAGCCCGGATCACAGATGTGCCTTTAAGTGGATCTTTGATAACTTGTCTTGGAGCAGTTTAATAATAACGTAAAGCAAAACTCTGAAAATGTTGTTGGTTGATTTTTTCATTGTTTTTTTAAACTACAGTAGCTATAAGCATTATATGAATATTTAAATCTGATGTAGCAGTAGTTGAAAGATTTGTTTCTACTATAAGTTTCAAAGTGTATCAGTGTATTTAGAGATAGTCACACAAGGTTTGACAAACTGTTCACGTGACCCCCTTGAGATGGAAATTACCATGAGGTTAATTCTGATAAATGGTTCATTTGTAACAACTCGCACACGTCACTGAAATGAAACGGTTCTATGGACATCACTGTGTTACGTTACCAACACAATCATCTAATTTGTTTTTATTCTGCCCCAACTGCTACAATAAATTATCATCAGAGAAAAATCTAAAGATAAATAGACCTTGCTTTCAAAATGTGCTTTATATTTTCCATAATTCATTTTAGCCACTGTTTCCCATTTGTTCTTTTCTTATTAATAGGTTTGTTGTGTTTTAGTGTGTGTGTGTTCACATATAACTCATGTCGTGGGGACCTACAATCTGTCACCACAGTCACATATGGGGACTTGTCCTCCTCACGGGGCTTCAACTCTTCCTCCCTGTCAACCTGCAGAGTGACTCTACCTCTGGACTCCATCCAGCTCTCCACTTACAGAATGATTACCAGTCATACCACACTGCTCCTCTTACACAGCACTCGGGCTACGGGAAATGCCAGCTCAGCTGTTCTTACATTATCCAATTATCTGCAGCCCTGCCTCCTTGTGAACGGTCCTGTCTTTGTTTACTTGATGTCCGTCGCATGTTAGTTTGCTAATTCCTGCTAAAGATTTATTTGAATGACCGGGGGATTCGTTACGCAGCAGCTTCCGGAGCCTGAGCTTAATTACGGTGCGGTAGATAATCGTGAGAGACAATTACAGTAGCCCTCTGTTGTTTTATCTTCTCGATGAGGCAAGCACGTTGCATGATGGGCCTTTATCTGTGTCTAGTGTGTCTGCACAGACAAATAAAGATTGTTGAGTTGTGTAACCACCACGAGTCCATGTCAGTAATATTAAACAATGGATAAAGAAAATCAGGCCAGAAATATAGAAATAGAAATATGATACTGCAGACAGAATTGAGTTTCTAAAACATACAACTACAGCTGCAGTGTTTGTTGTATTTTCTGTAGCTATCGTCGGGTTATTTCTAATAGATTTCTGCTAAGTTAATCACAGCAAACTTTCCATTTTAGGATCCAAATCTATTCTAAATAATTCACAGATTTGTATTTGGCTCGAGCCTTAATCAACTCTCACGTGTTTGTTAAGGATTAGTAAAAGAACACCTCAATCCACAATGCTGACCCCAGAGGTCACATGGAACCTGAGATAACTGTCTGCTATCTGTCAACGCTGCTGCCAGGACAACAGCCCCTTGATCCAGTGAAGTCACTATTTACTCCAACACCAGAAAGCGGTCTGGCGAGTCGTCGGCTAAGATCTTCTTACTACAACACTGCAAACACATCCAGGTTTTCGTAAAGTCCAGTAAATTAGCCGTGAGGTGGATACAGTCATTTATTTGATCTGCTCAGCAGCAGGGGAACGTTACAACATTTTTGATTATCACAACAGTACGAACGTTTTCAAGTACAGTGGAATAACTCCAGGGTAGCATCATAATAATTATACACTAGTTAAAACATAAATATTGACATTATACTCCACTTTAGATTCCTCTACATCTTACATACCGGACCTTTAAGTCAAAAACAAAGTGAGACGTGTTAGAGAAGGTAGCAGATGAGAGTTCAGTCTTTTTAAATCCCCTCACTATGAATGTGAGATTTGCTCTTTTTGCGCTTCCCCTTGCTGTTGGACACAGGGGCACCGAGCGACTCCAGGCGGAAGGGTCGAGGCATGACGGAGTCCGAGCCGACGGGGGGGCTCACAGCAGAACTGCTCAGTGATAGGTGGGCGGCTCCGTTGACAAGGGGAGGAGAGTGGACGGCTGAAGGAGGAGAGACCAACACATGAGAGGAAAAAACCAAAATGTAAACATGTGTCATTGTAACTGAGGAAAAGTTATAAAATATTTAACATTATTTTAGGTTTTTCTTAACACTTTCCAATCTAATCATGATTACTTTCTTGTAATACTTTATATTTCTTTTCCATTTGTTCCCCCCGAAAGGACTTACACTTCAAAAAGTAAAAAGACCAGAGAGACAAGACTCTATTCTTATTTAACTGAAAGGTTCCTATACAATCAGTGGAAGAGTCTCCAGGTCCTACTCTTACAGTGTCCCCTGGTGGCGTCCCCCCCCAGCAGTTGACTGGTCCTCTTTGACTTGAAGTAGCTGCTGGCGATGTTCTCACTGTCACTGCGGGCGAGCATTTCCTTATACCGGTCCTCCTCCACCTGCTGCAATCACAGAGGGGTGAGGCTGCGTCAGGGTTTCAGTGTGAGGGAGTAAGACATGATACATGAACCATCGACTCATCAACAAACCAAGAATGGTTCTCCACCATCAGCAGCCGAGCCTCGTCTGGTTGATGGTTTAGGATGAAGGGCTGTGACAGAGAAATAGAACAGGATAAGATCTACATGGAAGAGGTTGCAAAACACATTTAGGATTTAGAAGTTTGCTAAAACCTTTATTTTGAATTCCCCTGTTCATGAGTTGCACCTGAAGGCAGCGTTGTTTTCTGCACCATCACATCCGGCAGCCTCCATGCCGCACAGTCCTCGTCCCACACCGCCTCTTTCTTCAGGCGGTCCAGGTTGCTGTAGTTGCAGTCGCGGCGCACCAGGGGCACCATGCGCTCCAGAAGGCTGTTCAGCAGTTGTCCCTCCTTCTCCAGCCGGCGGATGGTCGCCAGGTAGTCGTTCCTCTCCACCTCGAACTCTGCCTGCAGGTCACGGATCTCCAGCTTGGCCGCTTTCAGCTGTCACAGCAGGTTAATGTGGCTTTATGGTTGAAGGGTGGTGCATAGAGGTCATCAGCATAAAATAGTATGAACCAGGAAGCCAGTAAGCAACTATATCTGTTATGTCCATATCCCATCCACTAACACGGAGGAGGCAGGTTTTAAAAACTACAATGCAGCCACCAGGCAGGAATGAAGACACTTTCAAGTCCCTTTTGGGAAGCGGCCATTTCGTCCATCTTTAAATACAGTCTATGCTCCATACCTCTTATCCTGGAGGGTTTATAATTTTCTACATTGTCAGAGTTGATGAAATGTTTTTACTTTCAAGCTCAATAGTAGTCAGAGAAAGTGCTTCAGGAATTTTTGCCCAGTTACGACTGATTTCCTTCTCTGTGAGGCTTGGAAATGATGCACGAGTCTGGGTAAATAAGATATACGAATAAGAAAACTTAATGAAATATAGTCTCAGCAACAGTGAAAAGTGGAATAAAAAAAAAAATGGTATTATATCCAAAATATCATGATTGTTCCTTTGTCTCCAAACCTACTGTCCTGTAAGTCCCCTTTGTTTTACTTGCAGCTGTGACCCACCTTTCCCTGCACCTTGACCAGAACCTGGCTTTTGGCGTGGACCTCCTCCTGGATGGAGTTGTAGACATTCAGCAGCACATTCTCACTCTCCTCACTGTTCTCCGACAGCGCTCGGATGAGCTGCACCTTTCTCCGGTCGGCGAGATTCTTCCTCTGTCGGTGTCTCTGCTGCAGGTCTTTGTTCCTGGCCTGCTCTCCTCCGACAACCTGCTGCTCCAGCTGCTGCAGCCTGTGGACGAGGGAAGAGAATGGAAGTGATGGAGGAATAGGAATAATAACATCACAGTGTGTTAGACCAAGAGACAGTAGAAGCTGCTTAATGGTGTGTATATTAATAGAGCCATAATATGTTGGATAATGTTGAATATCCAGTGTGCAAAGTTACAAATAAATAAATTAAAAGGTAGGGCTGGTAAATTGTTTCTTAAATCCTCTTCACTTCCTGACAGCAATCAACAAATAAAGTTTTCTTTCAAGGATTACCAACCCCAGCTTTAATAGAGACGTTTATTATGAATTCCAACTGTAATTCTGTATTAGGACAGGAGGCCTCAGACCTTTCCAGGACATGTTGCTGGTCCAGAGGTTCTGCTGTGGTGACGTCCCCTGAGTCAATGAGCTCGTCTCCACCGGAACCTTCATGGACCTCATCTCCAGCACAAGGAGCAGGAGGCTGATTCACCAACACAAGGAAGTAACATCCAAGTAGTTTTTAATCATCTTTCTTTGTTTACTTCTTTTACATACTCGTTTCAGGTGGTGTTGGATACAGTGAATATATTTGGATAAGAAGTGGTAATGGTGGTGGAGGACTGTACCTTGGAATTGGAAGTGTCTCCAGGTGCACTGAGACACAAAGCATCAGTTTTAACGCTGAGCTCCTCTTCAATAACCTGTGTCGTGCAGCTCGAGCTCCTTGGCGCTGGGAAACAAAATCAAAAATGACAGATTGACAAAATAATTGACAGAAGAATAAGCACTGGAACTGAAAACTGATTGATAATCTATTTACATGTGTCTTTGCTGTGTCCAGATGTTTTCCTTTTATCATTCTTTGGGACAGTTCTCCCCCTGCTGGCTCGGGCCTGCTCCAGATTGGACACCTTGGATTCATAAGAGGAACGCAGTGCAGCAATGTCCTCCTGCAGCTTTGCCTTGAACTCCTGCTCTGCGTTGTACTCGGCCCGCAACTTGGCCAGCCTCTCCTCGTACTCCTGCAGAGAGACAGAGACAGAAAGAGAGCGAGAGAGAGAGAGAGTAAGAGCAGAACACAGAGCCATAAATCACTTCATCCTTGTACAATGCACTTGGTGAAGTGAAGTGATTTATTGGTGTGGGAACAGCCTGGAGTTGCCTCTTTTATCTGCTCCTTCTCTGCTTCTGTGGTATTTGACTTTGGCCTTGAAGGAAGATCAGGGGACGTTTGAGACAACTGAGCGGCCATCAGAGCTGCACGATGAAGACCAACGATAAATCAATCAAACAAGAAAAGAATAGTCAGACATCTGTCAATAATTAGTAATATTAGTAATATTTATATTAAAAGAGTTTCTATTTCCCCTAAATTTAAATCCATCACTTACTGGAAAGGTCAGCCATGCCCAGCTGGCCTGAGATCAGGGCCCGCAGCGACTTGATCTCCTCCTGATACTCTCTGAGCAGAGCATCCTTGGGGTCCTCGTTGATCCGTGGCCTGTTCTGGATGCTCTTGGCCCGGTTGGCGTAGCGCAGCGTGCTCAGGGTCTCCTCGTAGTTGTTGTCAGCCGGGGACAGACAGGCGATCATCAAGGTGCGCGTGTTCCCTCCCAGAGAGTCCTGCAGGAGCCTGGTCAGCTTGGAGTCCCGGTAGGGGATGTATCTGGAGCGTCCGTCCACCAGGGCTGAGATGACGTTGCCCAGGGCCGACAGGGAGAGGTTGATCTTGGTGGCCTCACGCAGTCGCTCGCCAGTGGCCCCGGTTTTGGACTGACGCTCACTTCCTGCCAGGTCAACAAGGTTGAGTTTACCTGCTCGGAGGTGGTCCTGCCCTTCTGCATCTGAGGATGTGAGCGACAAAGAGAATGTGAAGAAACTGCAACATGAAGGTGTTTAGCTGTATTAAATAAAACTATCAAATCAACTCTTAACAACAAACAACAAATACATTTATTTTTATTTATACATTTTTTTATTACAAATTTACATCTCTTTGTGAAATACTGTTGTCAATTTGTGCTCTATCAATTGATATTATTGTGCAACACTATTTCTTCATATTCTTTGACTGTGATTTTTTAACCAAATTTATTTTGAAAAGATTTTAGTTATACTCACGATACTAGCTCTATAATTCTATGAAGTCCCTAAAGGGGAGTTTCTCTACTTAATATAGCAAGGAAGCAAAATACAAAGTGTTTGTTTTTTCACAAACATGTCAGCTACATGGAAAATGTTTTACACATTCTGGTTTATTTTAATGCTTTCCAGTGAAAGACACATATTTTTGTGTTAGATAAAAGATGTGGGTACATCTACATCAGACATAATGGTACCACACCTCTATTAGCACAGGCTAATGCAAATAAAAACTTATTTATCATACATTAAACAGTTGTGTGATAACGGTGTTGTATAATAGTGTGGGTGCGTGTGCGTGTTCACCAGTGTTGCAGATCTCTAAGTGGATGGTGAAGATGGAGTGGGAGCGGGAGGAGTCTTTGTTCATCAGCGTGTAGCCCACAGCTCGGTTCCTCCAGCCCTGCTCGATGATCCTCTCACACTCCCCCACACTGTGCACGGTGTGCATGGAGAGGTCACGCACGTACACCCCACGCTCTGGGTGCTCTTTCAGCTAAACAATCATCAACCCAAAACAACACAAAAACAAACTAAATCTAAATGTGTCCCCCTGTTCACCTTCACCTGCAAGTATCCATATCATCACTGTTCTTTAAAATCACCATGATAACTAAGTGCTGTGTTCACCGTCAGGAGAGTCAGAGAAAGAACTTTCACAATCATGAATTTAACAAAGAACACTAATAGTTTTGTCTTCTAATGTTACACAATGTTGTTAACCGGGATTTAGCAGACTCACCTCCATTCTCTGTTTGGTGTCGCTTCCCAAAAGGTCTCGGATTTCCTCGTTGTAAATCTCCAGGTACGACGCCCTCACCAGGAACTTTGTATTTTCTGCACACTAGCTTGCACACACACAAACACGAATATGATATGAGTACAAACAGTTCAGACAATTCTGCTCGATTAAATTTGAGGAGAAAATCCAGAGTCTTTGTCTTGGAACTTTTGTTTTGCATAAAATTAATATGTGGCCAGTGAGTGAAACCTTGAAGGAATTCAGTTTTTTTGTGGAGCTGAATGAATATTGGATGCATCACCAAGTACTATTGGACAAATATATCTAAACCTTGGCTCATCTCGCCAAATCATTGTGTATTCTCTGTCTGTCTCTAAGAAGTCAGAGATATTATGTAAACCCCCAGTTGCCATCTGAAATACTGCAATAGAGAAAAGGGGATTATGAAAATATATTTGGTGAGTTTTCAGCCTATTTTCTGTCATCCTGAGTTATACATAGAATAAAAATTGATTTAATAAAATCAATTTACACCTAAAGTATAAAATAATGTCCGCAACAGTGCCTTCACCTGAATACTCTCAAAGACGTGTTCAAACGCCCGTGGGATGACTCCCTTCTGGGCTGCAGGCTCGGACACCCCCTGCATGGTGTAGGACTTTCCACTTCCAGTTTGTCCATAGGCAAAGATGGTGCCGTTGTATCCCTCAGTGACTCCCTGTTAAAAAGAAAATCTATTTAGGTCATTAGTGATGTTTTAATCCAGCTTTTTTCTTTATGGAGGAGCAACAACTTAAGAAGGCTGCACCTTCTATTTAAAAAAAAAAAGGAATATAATTTATTTGACAAGATACTATGTTTGTAAATGTGGACAAATAATAGAATGTCCAGTTAGTCTGTACCAAATGTATAAATGTCAAACCAGAGCTGTATAGGTGCAACGCAAGTGTTGGTTGTGTCTGTTGATATTTTTTGCAAGTAAATCCACACACCTATTCACCTACTGACTGAACTACCAACACACCTAACCAGCTACCTACCCCCCCCCCCCCCCCCACACACATCCACACACTGCTGACCTTTACAGGTGACTGACAGCAGCCTGTTAAGTAAATAATGAGGTCGGCCATCAGTAGCAATAAGATATAGTTTCTTGAAGTTGGACTGGTGGTGTCCAGTGACCGTGAAGCTGCACACATCTGCACCCTGTCCCTCTGCTTTCACACTGACAGCAACAGACAGACACTCACCTCCACCAGAGCGTAGGCGATCTCGTTGTACACCTCCTCGGTGGTTTGATCGATGAAGTAGGTCCCATCGAAGGTGAACTGTTTGGGAGGCTCATCGGCCGCCCCGGGCTTCTCTATGAAACACTGGCAGCGCTGCAGGTCCATGGTCAGCACCGTCTTAGAGCCCAGGGCCGTCTCCCGGTCGTTCAGAGGCCTGCACCTGACCACCACCTTCACCGACTCCGACCCCATCACTCACCAGCGGGAAGAGGAAGAAGCTGTGTCCAGAGCTGAGTTAGCTACCAAACACTAAACATCCCCAGAGCCGATGGGTGGATAACATCACGATTGACAAGGAGTGGTTCAAAGAAGAATTAAAACAGAGAACCTGAGCTGAATGGAGGAGTTCCTTCTAGAGCCGCAGCCGACTCTCCTCCATCGTCTCAGCTCCTCTCCACACAGCGTCTCCACGTTGCCTAGTGACCGCAAACTACAGCTGAGGCCGTGAGCAAAGTGACTGACAGTGGCGGCCATCTTGGTGAGGTCGAGGGGAGTATATTTACTGTGGTTGTGATACTGGAAACATCAGTGTTTCCAGTTACAACCATTTAAATGAGTTTAAGTTAATCCGTCTTGTCATTAAACATTAAAATGTCAGTTTATCTGTTAGATTAGGTGAACATTTAGTGAAAGGAATTTCCACAAATGAGGGCAGCACAAGAAAGTAGCAGCACCAGTAGGAAAAAAGCAGAAATACTATAAACACTAAAGTAGAAATAATGCTATATATATATATAGCATTATTATATATATATATATATATATATATATATATATATATATATATATATATACACACACACAAGAGAGAGCTGCTGTACTTCAACTATCCCTTCGAGAGAGTCACAAATGCAGCAGAATTTAGGAAAACGAACTAAAGGATTTTGTGAAGATGGATGTGTTTTTGGTTTTTCATTTTGGGGCTGAGACAGGTGGAACAGAATAGAACCAGAGTTAAAACCTAATGCAGTTTAAAGCTAAAGCAACTGTTTTGCGGTAAACCACAGGTTCAAGATGTTTCTGGATTCAACTGTATGTTCTTTGACGAATCAAGACTTCTATAATAAACATTTAACCTTTAATGACGATAGTGATTTACTGCAGATGTTTCTTTTAGACTACTGTCATTCCCCGTACTTAATGAACTCCCAACTGAGTGCATGTATCGGAGTATAGAAATCAAGCAACACCATTCACTGCAGAGAAGTATCACCTTTCAGGGGAGTTTTCATCATGAAGTGTCATAAATAAGACTGGATTGAAAATGTAAGGAAATTGTGTAATTTAATCTCAACAAAGGATTGTCTGTGTAAAGTGGAAAAGAAGATACATTTGATTTACAATAAATATAGAACCTTCACGGTAGTATGGCTCCTTACACAGGAAAGATAATATCAGATTATTTTATGATAACCAACATCCCAATGCAATCTTAATCTTATGGCATGACATCTTGGTTTATGCTCTGCTGAAAAACCAATGATCTGACATCAGGATACATGATACCAGTTTACCACTTAAAATTACCAGTAAAACAGACATAACAACGTATTAGACTGACGAATATTAAAAACACAGAAAACTTTGAATACATTTAAATATAATGGCCACGATATAAGTGCTCTAATATACGCCACTGATTTAGAAAATGACTGATGCCCCTGTAACGTTTTCTTAAACCAGGACATTCCTTGTATAGAACCACTTGCAATATTCTCCAGATCTAATGTCTAAACTGAGAAAAAAATAGCATGTAAGCAAGATTAAAGTTCAATGCAACGATAAAATACATTTGTCTTAAAAACGCAAGAAAAAAAGATTAAAAAAAATGGCTTCAGGTGCAAAAATCTGAGTTCTCAATATCACACCATTAAAAACACAGATAACCTCTGACGCCCTGCAGGCACATGTAAAAACACTTATATACTGAAAGACAGAGAATTAGTTAGCATTAAATGTATGCTTACATTTTTGATAAAGCAGTACCCTCCCATGAAATGGCGTGTACCCTATATACATTAAGTGCCAACAATGTTAATAAATGCATTTTAAGTAAGAGACGATTTACAGTTTGTGCAAAAGAGAAAGAAAGGTGTCACTTAGGTTGGATCTTCACAGTTTGGCAGGCCACAGAGTTTAGAACCATTTTCTGGAGGAACTTTTAAGATTGGCTATGCTGAAGACCTTGGGTAACTTGACAGGCGGCTGCTTGCCGGTGTTCTCCTCCCACTCGTAGCAGTGGTTCACTCGGGCACAGCTCAGGAGGCTCGGCAGCTCCTCCCGGGTCTCAGTGTAGAATTCAATCAGTTCTGCGATGGAGCTGAACTCAGTCCTGCATTTCTGACACAGAGACAGAACAAAAGAAAAAAAGATTTCAGAATGAAAGTCACGTCACTACTAGCGTTCCACCAAATTCTAATCTTGGGTATTTGATTTTTCACCCCCCCCCCCCCCCCCCAACAGATTCAAAAAACATGTACCCAAGAAAACATTTATGGAGGATTCGATTTTAAAAGTGTTTCAGACATTGTCGGAAATATCTGACATTAGTATCTTTGAAATATCAATGTTCTATCCTAGAAACCAACTTGATTTTAAGGTAAAGGTTATTCATAATATAACTAATACAAAATACATTTCTGGAGAGTAAACCATTTCCTTCTCTCAGTCTTCATCTTATGAATGAATCTCAGCACATGTTATCTTTGTAGTTGCCTTCGTGCCTGGATGAAACAGTTACCTCCAGCAGGAACTTCCCCGTTCGAGAGTTCTTTATGAGGTGGGTGATCAGGCCGGAGGGGAAGCGAATGATGAGAGAGCCGCATTTGGGTTTTTTGGGATGAGGGCACAGGAGGTACGAGCCCAGAACATCGTCGGCCAGCAGAGAGTAGCTGCTGTCACTGAAACGTCGGGGGAAAGAAAAAAAGACAAGTTCTATAGACGTCATCTGTTGTTAGAGAAGTGATGTCAAAGCTCAGGGGATACTCACGTGGCGATACCAGCCCAGCACCACACCGCCTGAGCCAGTGCTTCCTCCGTTTCTGCGAGACTCGGAGCTCGGGACCTTCTGGCTGGTGTCCTGTCTTCCGCCTTTTCTGTTTCACGCATGAGAAGAAATCGTTTTGAATTTGGATTTGTTTAATCTCCAGAGTTTCAATAGTTGAGGTAATCCACAACCCACGATTGTGTAGAAAAACGTTTAATTCAACCCAGACAATCGGTGAAGGCAACATTTGACGATATCACCATTAAACCACAGCTTGTATATCAATGTGTTAAAGCTACCAGTCAAATAAACAGAGAACATTATTATTATTATTATTATTATTATTATACAGAGAACCTCAACAGTGAGAAGCTTAAACATTTTTTAAATGACCCACGTGAAACAAGAATTTTATCCGTCACCTCTATCGAAAAGTGGGAGTGGTAAAAACGTCCTCTCGACACCACAACAGACGGTGAGTGGTCGCCATCACCCAACACTGAGTAGGGGGGGGGGGGGGGGGGGGGGGGTTCTTTACCTAATCAACTCTCTGACTCTTGATAGCACTCTGTGAACACCGGGCCCACCTTGTGATGCGCTCATGCGCTCCTGAACGAGGCGCTGCTTGAGGGGCGTGAACGTGAAGGAGCGGTACGCCCCGCACAGAGCCTTGGTGCGCATGGCCTTCTTCCGAACCAGCGAGGGGGAGGAGGTGGGGAACACGTCGTCTGGGCTGCTTGGTGAGTGATCCAAGGACTTGCTGCTTGTCTACGGACGAGGGAGAAGGACATGTTATCTCGTTGTGTTGTGAGGATTTAGTTTCAGTCTTGATTTGTTTTGTCTCGTTACCCACAGACACTTTGATAAATCCATAATTGTATCTTTCATATGTGATGACAGCTTATCACAGACGTCTTTCTACAGTCATCCGCTCCAACCACAGATCGTACTTATAAAACAGATTGAGTGGCATTGTAGGAATCTATTTTTCCTCCAGTAGTCCACTTCAATAGCGGAGGATTCCATAAGTGTTGCTGCCCAAACAGGCAAAATTAAGTTTGATTAAAAAGCAAATAATGAGAGAATAATGAAATGTATCCATGCTGCGGGTCCTGGGGGTGGAGAGTGGAGAGGATGTCCAGGATCTAACCTTGATGCCCGGCAGCAGCCCTTGGAAGGGGGCTCTCCTGAAGGACACCAGGGCGCTGACACTGAGAGGGAAGCCGTGGTTGAGCAGTGACGGGTTCCGACGAGGCAGCGAACCCTCGGAGTCCGTCTGAGCCTCGTCGGGATGCTTCTCCAGGTACGACAGCTGGAAACAGCGGCACAGCAGCAGGTTCAGGAACTGGGCCTAGAGGAGAGAGAGAGAGAGAGAGAGGGGAAACACTGCTCAACAGTTTTCTGTGTCATCTGACAAACTGCAAACAAACACAAACCTCGGCCAATAAACACTAAGCTTCCAATGTCCAATCCTTTTGAATGTGTACACAACAGAATGAATGAATACCATCAGGATCATGGGCTGTGGTGGTGTTATTAAGTGACTTTTCCGTCACTCATTTTGTAGTTGTGGTGGTGGAAGGGCGAGTTACCCTCTAATCATTCTTACTGGTAGGTAGTTAGTGAATTCCCGGCATAGCTCTACGCAGTGATGACCTGAATAAAGGTCCAATCTGGACGTCCCTTCTTACCGCTCTGGCGTGCCGAGCCTGAAAGACGTGGCAGTACAGCTGGGCGTCAGTGCTGCCTGGGTTGTGAGAGACGAAGGCGAACTGGGCATCGGTGGGTTGGGCGGTGGAGAGAGAGACTCTGCGCAGGGCGTGAGCCATGAGGAGGGTCTGCGGACATGGGGGGGAGGGACAGCAGAGACAACCAGAGGATTGAACCCACTTCCACAACGTTAATCATTTCGGTCGTGAGATCATCAGAGACAAATCCTCACCGTCTCATCCTCGTTGTACATTTTCACACCTTTGATGGAGAACTTCAGGGACACAGGTCGTCTCCTCCTGCACGTCTGTCAGGGACAACCAGTGTTTCAGCTGCCGTCACTTGCACTACATTACATTTGTTTTTCCTCAGACATGGATCATTTCAAGAACCCTCACGTGGATCTGCACTTACTTTCAGGACTTTCAGCTGAGCGTGCAGCTGCTCTATCTGGTCGTCCAAGCAGCGGTCATCCACAGGAAACGAGCCGACGTACTTCACAGCAGAGACAGGGAAAGTTGAAAGCACACAGGGGGACAAGAGGACACCCGTGCACACAACACAGGGAGGGTGATGCTTCATTACAAACAGCAACAAATGGTTTTCAACCCTGTGTGGTTATGCAAGCAAAAACCATAACGCTTTGGATGAACATGAAACAAGAATACAGGCGTTTTCTACTGCGTTTATGCTGAAACGCAAAATATTCACAGCCACCAACGAGGGTAGGATTTCTTTTCGATGGTCAATCTGAGTGTCACAGATGTGTTCCTGTGGGAGAGAGAGAGAGGGAGAGCGAGGCAAAGACACTGTCCTCCAGGCATTTCCCAATTCTAAAAATAAACTGCAGATCCTGTGAATTTGTTAGCACTACCTTTTAAACCTTTTGTATTGTTATTTACTTTATAATTTATATATATATATATATATATATAGAGTCTCATTCCTCATATTGCTCCCTTATATCGTACCTTTAATCTGTGTTTTTTTTTTGTACAAGCTGTTCTAAATGAATTGCCTCCATGGTGATTTATAAAGTAATTTGAATACAACACGTTCTCTCGTAAAGGCAGAGACGGGATGGTGGGATTGGCAGGTTGTTCAGTTGGATGTTTTTTTGTGATCATTTTGTTTTAAAGAGCAAAGTCAGAATCCCTCTCATATTATATATTATAATATTGCAATTCAACACTGTTTGCATTTCACTTTTTACTTTACTTTTGATATATTTTTTATTTTATATATAGTTTTTTAGTGTTTTTCTTATGTGTGTTGTATTTATTGTGTTTTTATGTTCATTGTATGCACCAATAACCAGAGCGTATTGTAAACCTACTTGCCAATAAATACCTTCTGATTCTGATTCCCTTACAATTACCTACTGCCCTGCAAATATATATTTGTACATGTATATTTCTGGGGTTACCTCTGCTGATCGTGTGACTGCACCATCCTCTCTCAGTGGGGCCTCACCCATGATGAATGACTTTCTCTGTCAAATCATAAATGATAAAAACATACAAATCTCAGCAAAGGACAACAAATTAAAGAAAAGTGGAGTAAGTTACAACCCTGTGAAAACACAAACTTTTAGGAAGTTAGAAAGTGAAACAGGAGATCACACGGTCGTGATAAGCTCGTGTAAAGTGGAGCGGTGAGGATTCCCATGAAGAGTTTAACGCTTTAAATCTCGTTAATCTGTTTAAAACTTTAAATCTCAGTTCCAACGCAGTGGAAGAGAGTTTCCGCCAAAGTGTCGGGATCGTGTTTTACGGCCTCATCAGTCCTGACATGCTCCGAACGCGGTTTCAGAAAAACAAATCACACCCTGCTAGAAACTCCGAACAGTTTCCTCCAGTGTTGGAGCGGCACCCCCCCCCGGTTCCGGACTCGGTCCACGTGTCGGTTGAAAGCTTCTGAAATCCGTCGGACTCACTTGTTCTCCGCCGCTGCTCCTGCTCCTCCTCCTCAGCGCGACAACACCGAGCTCCTCCTCAGCTTTACCTGCCGCCGCTCCTCCGTCCTCCAGGTGTGAGCTCCGGGCCAGAGGCGGAGCTCCGGGGAGGAAGAGGAGGAGGAAGGTGCGTGAACACTATGGAGGACCATACATGACATAAGTAAAAATAAATAAATAAATAAATGTATAAATAAATACAGAAATAAATAAATAAATGAATAAATAAAAATGGAAATAAATAAATAAATACAGAAATAAATAAATAAATATGTTAATACCAAAAGAAATGTCAAAAGAAATGTCTTAAATATATTTTAACATTTATTTTTTCCCTGATACATTTCCTTTGCATTTGCAGTGTCCTTATGCTAATGAGAAAGGCGGGCCTAACCGCAGTCTCATGCAGGATTGGTCACAGGAGTGTAATGATCCAGCCCTACTACTTCTGCCTTTCAATGCTGGTGTCCAGTAGCTGTTTGCAGCGTTGAGCCAGTTCACACTTAAAATGAACTAGTTCAAGTTCAGAGGGTTAGTTAAGGTTATTTTTTATTGGGATGATTTAGGTGTCAGTAGTCCTGACTGTGAGCGTCACGTCTCGTGTTGTACTGAGCACAAGGAGCGAGCCGAGAGGAGGAGGAGGAAACAGAAACTCCAGCTCGGTACAAACCACCTGCAGCTTCTGCTGTGATCATGAAGCCGCTGATCTCTGAGCAGATGTGACCAGAGAAACTCTGTGTTTCCACTGTTTCCACTGTTCCACAGAGTCACTAACTGGCTGTTGCACGGTGAAGAGCTCAAGTCTCAGTCACTGCGAGTGTGTGGCACAGCGCAGGGGCTGTGTGTGTGTTAAGCTCAGTTGACCAATCCTGCTCGAGACTGAGGTTAGGCCCGCCTTTCTCATTCGCATAAGGACACTGAAATCGAAAAATAAAAGTTGGAATAAATGTGGAAATAAATAAATAAATATGGAAATAAATGCAGAATTAAATAAATCAATGTCTTAAACTTATTTCCACATTTATTTATTTATTTCCACTTTTATTGCAACTTTTATTTATTTCCACATTTATTTATTTCCACATTTCAGTGTCCTTATGCTAATGAGAAAGGCGGGCCTAACCTCAGTCTCCAGCAGGATTGGTCAACTGAGCTACACACACACACACAGCCCCTGCGCTCCGTCACACACTCGCTCAGAGACACGGGCAGTGACTGAGACTTTATCTCTTCACCGTGCAACAGCCAGTTAGTGACTCTGTGGAACAGTGGAAACAGTGGAAACACAGAGTTTCTCTGGTCACATCTGCTCAGAGATCAGCGGCTTCATGATCACAGCAGAAGCTGCAGGTGGTTTGTACCGAGCTGGAGTTTCTGTTTCCTCCTCCTCCTCTCGGCTCGCTCCTTGTGCTCAGTACAACACGAGACGTGACGCTCACAGTCAGGACTACTGACACCTAAATCATCCCAATAAAAAATAACCTTAACTAACCCTCTGAACTTGAACTAGTTCATTTTAAGTGTGAACTGGCTCAACGCTGCAAACAGCTACTGGACACCAGCATTGAAAGGCAGAAGTAGTAGGGCTGGATCATTACACTCCTGTGACCAATCCTGCATGAGACTGCGGTTAGGCCCGCCTTTCTCATTAGCATAAGGACACTGCAAATGCAAAGGAAATGTATCAGGGAAAAAATAAATGTTAAAATATATTTAAGACATTTCTTTTGACATTTCTTTTGGTATTAACATATTTATTTATTTATTTCTGTATTTATTTATTTATTTCCATTTTTATTTATTCATTTATTTCTGTATTTATTTATACATTTATTTATTTATTTATTTTTACTTATGTCATGTATGGTCCTCCATAGAACACTTCTTCCTCTCTCAGTTGAAGTTTAACTCAGTGAATCACTCCCCCCCCCCCCCCCCCCCCTCACATTCCTGATCATTGCGCAAGTCTCCAGCCACAGAGCAACTGAGAAGATAACAGGATGTAGAGCAGCAATAGAATCAGGTTAAAGTTAAACTAGGTCACTTTTGTTTTTACGTTAAAATAGCAACTTCAAGATTAGGTTGATGGTTCACTGACTGGGAATAAAGAGAACGGTGTCAGTCATGCGACCTTAACATACTAAGAGAAATACACATGTTTCGTATGATGTAGCCTACATGCTACGTGGTTGTTAAGCAGTACGACCACTAGAGGGCAACACAGAGTCCAGAGGTTTGACCTGTTAGCTATGTCTCAACTCGGGGCTTCCCACGGCCTTCGGAGGCTGCATGTGGAGACTAAGTTCTTCGCAGTGGTGCGACCAGACCGTCCCATTTCAAAGATTTCCTGCTAATGTGTTCGACCGATGCTTCCTTGCACCTACGAGAAACGCAGGCTCCAGTGGGTGGATCCTTTCTGGCCCAGGATTCATTTTTTTCTAGGCCAGTGTTGGTGGCGCCGTTTGATACAGGCAACGCAGACTGCATCCCCCGAAGGACATGACGGCTCACCAAAAGTGAAGCCTGAGCACTTCACTCGCCTCCTGGTGATCGGCCGCAGTATAGCTCTTACGTACCACCTCCCCCGTGTTAATGGATGGGACAGGAACCAAACCAAAAGGTCAAAGTCGGCGACAAATACAGCTTTTAGATGTCTTCTGTCATTTTAGAAAGTTTCTAGATATGTTCATATTATGTTTGATTTTAATTAGTTATTTGATGCCATAAAAATAGTGTGAAAAAAAAAAAGATTCACAGTGGTCAGTCATGATTGATGCAATTCAACATTACTGCAAAACTCTAGTTCAATTACCCCCGCTCATAGGGACAAAGTATATTTCGCTTATTTAAGTCAAACATATAAATGTGAAGTTTTGAACTAAAAATGATCTTAACATTATCAGACATTGAATACAATGATTGATCTTCCAGGAAGTAAAAATGCTTTAAAACTTTCAGTTTAATTTTAAAATCCCTCTAACACCTGCTTGTCCCAGCATCACACAGATGGTTAGTGCAGTTTTGAGCAGAACAATAAACTAATTAAAAGAGTAAATATATTTTCCACAAGTCGATGAAATGACGATATATGCCGCAAGTTTACAAATATAGCCATTTTATTAATGACTTGGAAAAAAAAGCTTATCAACACAAGGAATACATGCATGCAGGGTATGTACTGTATGAACTATTATCCTCCTTATTCACAACACACATTTCTTACAGTTTGTACTGAATTACAGCTGTGAAGCAATGGAATCACATTATGTATATGCTCGATTACACACACAGATATATAAAAAAAGACTTTTAAACCGATGTGACTTGTTTTGAAATGAACACTAATCTTATTCTCTTGTTAAAGCCTCAGCCTGTCACCAGCAAGCAAGATCTTTTAAATTTTTTTTTTTTTAAACAAATAATTATACAAAGGACAAGTGGATAACAGTTCAGACTCTGGTGCAGTGCTGCATGGCCAAATAAATGTGTGTTCAGAACACAGGCTTAAAATCTGTGGCTTATAAAATATTAAGATTTTAACCCACATTGTTTCAACACTCCGAAACACCCACGTCATTTGATATTAGGAATGTGTGCTGCCAACACCTTCAGAGTGGATGAGAGGGAGATATAAAAACAGAAGTCACCATGTGGCTCTAGTTTACAGAACGTCGGATCCTGCTGGCAGCTGGACACATATCTGCTTCAACCTCAATGCTAGTTGAGCTTCTACACGTGAAGATTACAAAAATGAAATTGGGAAACCCTCCATGAACAGTTAACTTAATGTTAGGGTGACGTAAAATTCTTATTCTACAATAGAAATAAAAAATAAACTACTGCCTCGTTAAAAAGAGGAGAAAACAAGGATAACAAGAGAGCGAGCTCTGAAACAGAGCTGCAAACTGAGAGCAGTTCGTGGAAGTGGCTCCTGGGCTCAGTTCCTCCCTCTCTTTGACTTACGAGTCGTCTTCTTGACGCCCTTCACCCCTTTTTTCGCTATGGGCACCTTGGGGGATGACTCTTCTGGCTCAGGGCGCCTGGATCCACCTTTGGTCGCTGCCTTTTTAGCCACGGGCTTCACAGGGGTGGACTCTTCGGCTCTAGATCGCTTGGACACCCTTGTCGTCTCCTTTGGGACTACAGCTTCCTCTGGGGACGACTCGCTGGACACCGGCCGCTTGGTCGCTCGTTTGTTCAGCTTTTTGACGACTGGCGTTTTGGGCTTTCTAGCAGGAGCAGCTCTCTTGACGGGCGTGGCTTTAGACGGCGTCGTGGTTTCTTTCTTTCCCAATGTCTTCACCACTTTCTTGGCCGGAGACTTCTTAGCGAGGGATCGTCCTCTGCCTTTAGTTTTTGACTGACTGGAGCTCCGTGATTTTTTGGCCGGTGGAGGACGGCGAACCTTGGGGGGAGGCCTCTTTTGAGAATTCCTAAGAGTGTGGAGAACAGACAAAAGTCACATAACAAGCAGTAACTATACAAACATCACATGTTGGCGTCAGGCTCCTGAAGTACAACACTAATGAACCCATTTAGATTTGATGCAACATACGTTTGTTCCTTTAAGACTTATACGTGCTTCTCGCATAGAGCTGCATGAGACGTGCAGTTCATCCTCAATGACATATTTTTAAAGACGTGTGACTGATGCATCGTGATTTGCTAACATACTCCCGGGAAAGGCGACACACGTTATGGTAAATGTGTTTTGTATATTAGCCTTCTTAGCCTGCTAACATTTTTTCAAAGTAGTGTTTCAAACAACGGCTGACTATCTAAATAAGCGATATTAAAAAGGGGAGTGGAGGAGTGTTTCATCGACATGAAAAACAGTGAAGAAGATTCAGACCCAGACGATGCTGAACAAGACTCATTCTGTAAGAGACGTGTTTGAGGAAGAGGGGGAAGTTTGAATCGCTGCATGTCTCCCTTGGTCCCTTTTTTCTTTTTTCAGTGTTCATGAAGTTTAGGGAGAAGTTTGATCTATTTAATGTTTTGTTTAATTTCCAGAGAACCTTGTGATTGTTTTCAAATGGCTCTCATGTTTTAGAGTGAGTTTTAATTCTGTGCATTAGGTCTTAATGAGGAATGATTACACGCCTGCTCACATTTAAGATCAATGTTTGTTAATTAAAAAAGTTAACACCTACCTTTTACGGGCAGGAGGTTCATCATCCTCATCTTCCTCCTCTTCTTCTTCTTCTTCTGACGACTCCTCTTCCTCATCAGAAGAATCTGCCGTGCGCCTCCGCTTCGTTGGAGTAGCAGCGTTTTTCTTCTCAGGCTCTTGGAGGAACTTGTCTGGATACAGGATGGTGGGACTGAGGAGAGAAATCTCAGTTAGAAAAATGACAAAAGGGAAAGTTCATTTATTATTTATTTAAAAAATGTTAACTTTGTGAGACTATTCTATGACGGCATCCACTAAAGAAAATATGTTGGAGACCAACTGTCTTAGAATCTCAGAATAATAAGTTTCCTATATCAGGAGAAGATGATTAAAAAATGTCTCATAAATAGAAGATCATTTGCGCATTGATAATTGCCGCAGGTAAACAAAATCCGTTTCTTAGTTGTACATAGAAACGAAGCATGATAAAGAAAAACAAAATGCATTTTGAACATGAACTGATCTGCTTTTCTTCCACTGCAGTGCATTTACCTTGGGTAGAACGGGAACGAGAGCTGGTAGGTTCCCATCAGGCCATGACCAGTGATCTGCTCCATCCAGCCCAGAACTTTACACTTTGTCAGGGTCCTCCTCAGACTGGCCACTGAAGAAAAGAAGATGCGCTTTTAGTGCAATCCAATTTGGACGCACAAACTTTGCTCTCTAAAAAATGAATTAAGAGACAACGTCTAAACTGTGCAGGCTTCAAACCTAAAAAAACATGTGTGTAAACGAAGAGTTTCATCTTCTGCAGAGAACAAAAGCTGTGTGTGTTACAGCAGATCCCACCAATAACAGAAGCAACAAAACATGAATTATCTTGCACCATAATCCACTTCTGTTTCTGAGCGACTCCTGACGTCTTCCTGCTTGTTCATCGACTATCTAATGATTAATTTAAAGAGGAAACAACTGTTTAACTGCTTCACAACGTCAGGGACAAAATCAACAGGACCTCGGACTAAAGAATGAGGTGCTGAATGTTCTGCTGAGATAACTGGTGTCTACATAAATCCAATGTAACCAACATGGAGAACAGAAATTTAAACACGAGCGATGGTTTTCCAACTGTAAACCTTTAATTCAAGCCGTGTATGCAAGCGAGTGCTTCTCACCGAGTTGGTGCTCTTTCCTGTCCTTGTTGGCGTCTACTAGGTATTTGCGTAGAGTGATGGTGCTGCAGGTTTTAGGTTCGTTCATGGCTGTGATGGCGGCTGTGATGGCATCTTCCAAGGTGCTGCCCTTCAGCAGGACCTGGTTCCCGGTACGCTTTAACTGTGACGGGCAGATATGAACACGTTTAGGATGGAAGGTTGTTTCAAACCACAGCTCAGAGAACTGGTCCGTTCTTCATTTACAGACAAATTATTTGGTAAACTCAACAATAGTTCAGAGTCAAAACAAAATGGGTTTCCGTTGCTCTAAAGTGAATTGGTCTGGTTTCATTAGTCTTGATAAATAGGATTTTTCTTGGATTTGGGGAACATGAGATTTGACAGTATTCACAATCTTCTGACATCATATTTACCAAAAGATCTAGTAACAACAAGAACAGTTGTTTGTATCCTTACTGCAAACATACAAATCAACCGCCCGTCATCTCAATCTCACTGAGTCTGTATCTTTTAGCAGCATAATGGTTTTTTTTTTTTTTTTTTTACAGCTGCCAGTATAAAAAAAAGAGAGAAGTTGAACTTGAAAACACTTGTTTCCTCAGGAAATATCTAATATCACAGAAACTGTATAATAAAACAGTGAAGCTCAAGTGGGCAGAGGGAAGCAAACAGGTCCTTTAATGGTGAATCTGTGATAGAAACCAGTAATGCACATTGTCCGTCAAATAGGATTTCATTTCATCAGTCATTGTTTACAACATCTGTCACTGAAGTAAAAAATAATTTGAGTTCCACCTGGAAAGTTCCTCTGGCTCCTTTCCCAGTGATCTGCTCCAATTGTCCTCTCTCCACCGCCTTTAATAAAGCCGTCTTTAGGACGTCTGGCCTGAGGACGTATCAAATCGTTCATATTATCAATAACCCCAGCCAATGAAACAACTTTGATATACACACTCATTTGTAAAACTTAGAGATCCATTGAAATCCAGGCCACAGGTAAAACTACAGAGCCGTCGGTTTAAACTAAATTCACATTTTTAATTTGGTAGATTACGTCTTTCTAAATTCGGTTCTAAATTCGGTTCCTCTGTTTTTACGTGTGAAGCTTAACTATGATGAAGAGAAAATTTGAGTCTGTGATAAAGTTAGTTTGAATTCGAACTCTGATTAAGGATTCATTTAACTTCAATCAAGGAAAAATTTACTTTAGCAGGATTACACCATTTTGAATTCTACGACATTTCATATCCTTAAATCTTTGGAAAATTTTCTTTCACTTTCATAAAAGCAGGTCAAACAGTACTTGTCCTGCTTATGACGCATGTGTGAGACTGTACCTCTTCTCAATGTTGAAGTTGGGGAAGTGCTGCTCCAGGTATTTCTTGATCAGATTGTAGGAGGCTTCTTTGGGCTCACAGAGCCGAGTGATGATGAGAGGAAGAGCATCTCCCAGAGACTCCAGCTTCTGACCAGATTTCTAAAAACAACCAAACATTGAACAAGATCTCTTGCTGAAGGTTTAAATTCATTTTCTTAACAATACCAAAACGTTTTCAGAGCTTCACCTAAAACCCAAATCTACAGAGATTTAAAAAACCCATGAAGACAGTTTGATAAAACTAAAGTACTGAGCATATAATGGAAAAATCACTTCCCTCCCCACCTCTGCTTTAACGTACCTTAGACAAGGCCGTCTGCTTCCCCATTGCAAAGGTTCCTGAAAGACCTTTACCCTTCAGCTGTGTTGGAGAAAGAAACAAAAACGTCTTTGTTATAAATGTTGTTTCTTACGGATTCGAGACAGCTCTTCTATTTAACCCCACATAGTGAAATCATATAGTCTTTCATTCTTTACCTGTTTGATTGTTCCCTTCTCCAGATGCTTCTTCATCGCCTTCTTGATAAGAAACTTCTTCCTGTCGAGCTCCATGTCTGGATACTTTTTCCCGATGAATTTCATGACGGACTGATACGAAACCCCGGTCTTGTCGTTACAAGACTGAAAAGAAAAGAAAATGTAAATCATTCAAAAAGGGGGGAAAAATGTCACTTGTACGACTGTGCTGGATTGACAGACTTTGCACACACCGTGATCGCTTCAATGAGAATATTATCCACTTTGTTCTGAGTTCCTGCAAAGTTGGTAACCGGTAGTTTTTTGCTGGAAGCGACACTCGCCCACGCAGGAATCGTCCGTTTCACTTTCTTGACTTTGGCTTTCTCGTACTTGTAGCCATCCTTTAACCTGTCGCCAAAAAAAAAAGGAGCAAGACACAAGTTGAGTGAAGCGGCCCGATTCTTTGGAAGCGATATTTCACTGTGATCGTTTTCACCCTTATCTTTATCCCATCCTCACCTTAGTAGGAGAACATAGCAGTGTGTAGCGCACTGTCCAGCCGCGCAGTCCTTGCATTTCTCACTTTGTCCATTTGTCACCGACGGGAAAGACAAAATTAAGTTTGAGAACATCTGGCTTAATGACCACCGTGATAGTTTGACCCTGACAGGAGTTTTCTAATCTACTGAACTGTGTGAAGAAAAGTTAATATTTTCTTTGTCCAGCTCTGGGAAAAGAGAAGGAGAAGTAACCAAGACTTTAAGCTGATAAGTTTAAAGGGAAAGTTTAAGTCCCTGATGGTGCAAGTGAAACTAAGTGGAAACATTAATGTTACCTTACATATTTTCTGGGTTTGTATAAAGATCTTTGGGATTTGAAATGCCCCAAAATGTTATCTTCTACAGGTAATCGGATTTTTCTTGAATTCAGAGGATTTATTTTTGTACGGAAGCCAAAATATAATCTGAGCCTTATTCTAAAATGTACAGAACAAAGCATCACAGTCAATGCTGCTCTTTGAGTTTTCAGATGTGGACTGAACTGGTAACAGTTTCTTGATGCCATCGTGGTCTCCTCCTCCTGGTCTCCTGCAAGAGACTGGTACATCTGCCTGACAGCTATGTAAAGAGGGGGATGAGTGTGGCGGTGACAGGTCACATCTTGCGGAAATGCAACACTGCGACCATGAGGAGCAGTCTGCAGTAATCCAGCAGAGGTAAGGATCATATTAACAGATAAAAGTGATATCAAAGTGAAATATCGCAGTGTTCAGAGTTGACAAACTCATTGAGTCTCTGGCTGAGACTCACTCTTTCTTCTCTGTGCCCTTTCCTTCCTTCTCCTCCCCGGCATCGTCATTGGCCTTCTGCTCTCCGTTCTCTGTGGGCCCTGCATCGCCTGCCTCCACCACTGCTGCTGCCGCCTCGCTCTCACCCTCCTTAGTCTCGGCCGCTGTGCCTGAAGATGCCGCCGGCTCCTCCTCAGGAGAGGGTGACTCCTCCGAGGCTTCGGGCTCTGAGGGGGAGACAAAGATTAGTGTTCAAAAGAGTGCCCTGGCTTTTAAAAACAGCATTCACTATGAGATAGCCACTTTTTTAAACTTAACCTTAATTTATAGCTAATAGAGAATCTTTTTTTGAAGGAGTCAAAACCTGAAATACAGTAAAACCCTGCTAGCAATGTTCTGCATCTTCTTCAGTTATGACAAAACTAGATAATTAAAGACATCATCTGTTGTTTTCACCCGTCTGTTCGTTTTGCAAATTACACAACAACTGGAAAGGTAGAGACGAGGTGGAAATAAGCAGATTGGGTCAGAGAAGAACCAATTAGATTTAGCTGCAGATCTGGATCAGGGCCAGAATTATCTTTCAATTGAACACCAACAATGGAAAAATCTGATTCATGATCATTTTCTTTATGGTCTGTATATTTATACAGCTGCAATCTGAAAAATGTAACACCCAAAGATTTTAAGGATTTATCAAATAAGGTTTTTTCAAAGTGCAAGAATCTGCGTTGAGTTGAGTTGAGCGATACATCAAATCAGCACAGAAAATGCATGATGTAGTTTTTGTATGTAACAGTATAATTTGTTAAGAGCCATGTCACAATTATTCAACACCTATATAATATTGTTTTTAAAGCTGCCTGACCGTTTTTATGGCTTAAAGTGGAGTTGAAACATAATTAGGCCTTTGGAACTCTATGATCCTTCATTTGCTTCAGCTGGGATGAATATATAAACCCCACCCTTGAAGGTATTCAAGATGAGTTGCAATCATTGGAAAGACAAAGGAGCTTCCACAAAAGCTGAGAGAGGAGATTATTTCATCAAACCTGAAGGGCCTTGGGTATAAGAAGATTTCCCAAAAATGTATATTCCAAGAGACACCATTGGGAGCATTATAAGAAAGTTTAAAATGTATGGAGCAGCTTCAAACCTGCCTGGCCGTGGAAGAAAGTCCAACATTTCATCAAGGGACATCAGCAACCTAGTCAGTACAACTAAAGGAAACCCTGTATGACTGCAAGACACCTACAGGATGACCTGATGAAGTGCTTCAAGGACTTCATGGCCGGATTCCAAGACGCACTCCACTCTTGACCACAAGGTACATCAAACGTCGAGTAGAATATGCCAGGAGGAATTTGGATAAGATGACTGAGATTTGGATGACAGTTCTAAGGACTGACGACTCAAAACTGGAACTGGCTGGACGTATGGCCAGGCTTATGACCATAAAAATACCATCCCCAAGGTCAAGTCTGATGGTGGGTCATTGATGATGTTGGGCTGTTTTTCTGCAGCACAAACTGGTTATCTAGATCCTGTACCTGGCATCATGGATTCTCAGAAATACCGAGCCATTTTAAAGAGGAATGTGATGCCTCCTGTTGACAAATTAAACCTTGATGATCATTGCACCCTCTTGCAAGACAATGATCCAAAGCCCACCTCCAAGTCAAGCAAAGCTTGGTTGAGAAAAAGGTCCTGGAACATCCTGGAGCGGCATTCACAGTCACCAGATTTAAATCTGATTGAAAATCCTCGGTGGGATTTATAGAAGGCAGTTGCAGCACAGACGCCATCAAACATCAGTGAGCTAGAGGCTTTTGCACGTGAAAAAGGGGCAAAGATTCCGATCGAGAGGTGTAGGAAGCTTATCCGCACTTACTGAAAACGTTTTTTAGAAGTTATAAAAGCTAGAGGATGCGCCACAAAGTCCTGAAGCTGGGGGTTGAATAATACTGCATTTTTCCTTGTCAACTTTTGTTGTCAAAATAACTCAAATATGTATCAATAAATATCTTTTGTTGTTTAATGAGGTTTGTTGTCATTTATTGTCATTATCTTTCATCCACATCACTATAATGTTTTTTGAGGTGAGGGGGTTGAATATTTCTGATTGCAACTGTAGATGTTTTCTAGTCTTGATGACCCCATAAGTGCTTTAGTACTGTTCTTGCAATTCAACAACTCATACATCAACATGCAGCGCTCTCAAGATGAGAAGGTGCAAATTTAGGGATTTAGCACCTTGCCCAAGGACACTTAGGCATGCAAATGGTGAAGACTGGGATTGTACTGGTAACCTTCTGGTCAGAGGACGACCGCTCTAGCCCGAGATATTCATCTGTTGACAGTCTTAGTGTTTTCTCAGGGGATAACTCGTGGAAGTTGATGAAAGGGCCGACATCTGTGAGTGTGATTGTGCCACAATTATCTTATTTGTGTGATGAACATGTACATTTGAATATGATGTGGACTCTACATCAGCTTTATTTATACTTCTAAGCAAGTTCTATGTATCTGTGCAGTGTTAAAAGTGCTACGCACATAAAAAGGTATTATTATGATTATGAAATTAGAAAAAGTGATGACCACACCTCCACCTCCAGACTCATGGAGGTAGGTGTGTGTGTGTGTGTGTGTGTGTGTGTGTGTGTGTGTGTGTGTGTGTGTGTGTGTGTGTGTGTGTGTGTGTGTGTGAGTGAGGGGCTGCAGGGGGACTGGTGCCGGGCTGGGACCTGGAGGGCTCTGGAGCTCAGGTAATGCTCGACCCCGGGGGCCTCACCTTTCTCTGCTGCAGCGGAGGGGGCCTTCTCCTGGGTCGGAGGCGCTGCTGCTCGGCGTATCGGCATCACGCACACGGGATGAATCTGCATGGAGGAGAACAACAAACGCCGGTGCTGGAGTGAGCGTGAGAGGCGGAAACACGGTGACGCTGCCCGGACGGGGTTTCATTCATTGAGGCCCAGTGCACGAAAACACGAGAATAACACGAATAAAGAGGTGCGTTTGTTTCTGGTGAAACAGGGAGCGCGGTCGAGCGGTGCACGGACTCCTGCGTTAGCATTAGCCAAACAGCCGCGTTCACTCGAAGCCCTGCAGAGGAGCAGCGAGGATTTTTTTTTAAAACAGCTATTTCGCCATTTTGTCCGCTGGTGTCTACGCACAGTGATGGCGTCGCACACGGCAGATAAAATTCATTTCACTTTGCCCGGAGTAGGGGGGGAAAGGAGCGGACACACAGCGGCCCCTGCGTGCTCTCCGGTACCGGCTCCGTGCATCTGTGCGCCCGGCGAACAACGAACGACACCGCGGGACGAACTCACCTCAAGAGTCGGAGGAAAAGTGAAAGAGTTTGTAGTTTGAATCCTGCACGATCCTTTATTTAGATTCCTGCTCATCGGCCCCGCCCCATTACGACCGTTGGTGACGTCGCTGCGTCGCACGTCAAGTCTCAGGATTCCCATTGTCGTGGCGCCGGCCGGCCGCCGGGTGGCGCTGTTTCCCCTCCAGCGTTTAAAATATATTCAAACACATGTTGCGAGTTTGAGGAGCCATTTTCAATATAATACTGATATTTATGCGTTTTTAATCCAACTCACAGTGTATGTGTCATTCAACAGATGCTTATTTAAACCACCTGATTAAATATATAGATAAAATTAGGAGGGATTTTTTTTTTAAGTACAACTTTGTGTCGATTAACCGATTCGACAAATGTCATCTTGGTTTTAAGTTATTCCTCATTTCTGGAACAGATGCGTCTAAACAATATCTAATGATCTTGGATTTGTGGGTTGCTATGATTGTATTTATGTTTGTTTATATTTTATCTCATTTATAGATATGGAAACTTTAAAGGATTAAAAAATGAGAATCTAATGATAATAAAATTGAATCTGACAACAAACTACAACCATCTAATTTATAAAAATAAACGTATATAATTTAAGAGAAAATAAATGTAATGTAATTATTAAAACCTATATGTTTAAAATAATTAAAACAAATCTAATGAAACTGAGCCATATAATAATTACAAAATATGTATAAATATGAAAAAAAAATATATTTGCTGATGCTGCCATTTGTTTTTCATATTATTCTATACATCTTTACATGTATATATAGATATCTCGGAGAGAGAAGCGTCCTTCAGGGTTCATTGTTATTGGATATGAAGATAATGAAGACCTTTGAACCCTGAAACTATCTACCTCTGATACATTTTTATAGGATGTCTGTCTGCTATGACTCATGGGAGAAAAGAAAATAGAAAAACAACTCCAGTGAAAAACCGATAAAAGTAACTGTTACCAGTTTAGTCCACATCTGAAAACTCAAAGAGCAGCATTGGCTGTGATGCTTTGTTCTGTACATTTCACAGTGGGTGTGTTTTGGGCGAACAGGTGGTCACGTGACCACATTATACCGAACAACACTCAAACATGTCATAGCTTCATAAACACACAATCTAGATACACACATACAAAAGATGGTACAAATAAGAAATGTAGGAGGCGTCAAGCTGCTGAGACACTTCCAACGACACAGCGCTGTTTGATTGTTTGGGCTTCGACGACTAAACAGACCAAACGAGTCGAACCTGTGTCGTTGATCCTGAGGCGACGGCAGCTCATCGCTCAGCTGCTCCTCCTGGTCTGATCACAAAGGTCATCTGACAATGCTACGGCAACTTCCAACACAACACAACTGTCTCAGTTCATCACAAACACACACTGAGTCGTATCCCCTATAAGCACAAAACCATGGAAAGAACTAATCATGAGAACGAGCATTTTTAAATACCTTTTATTTTTAATAAATTAAAGAGTGCGGAACATTGCAAAAGAAAAATAAGATATTTAAGGTATCTAGTGCTTCCGCTGTTGGAATCCAAACTCGTCAATAATCTTCCGCCTCCTCCGCCTCCCGCAGCCAGGTGAAGAAGTCCGTGACGGACTTAAGGGCCACGCCCTTACCCAGCTGATTGGCCGGGTCTTTTCTCGTCCCCGACTTGCAGAACGCGTCCTCATCGTATGTACACTCGAAGAAAATCTGGAGGAGGTCTGGAGAACAAATACATGTCAGTCATCGTTTCAGCTGTGACGAAACTGAAATAAATCTAATTTTTCTGTGAGGTGAGACCGATTCCTAATGTTATCAATTCAATTAATGGGATTTGTATCTTGATAAGAAACCAAAAATTGATGGATTAGAAATGACTGAAGATGGCATTGTGTTTAGCAAAAGTGATTTGGAGTGATGTTCCTCAAATGAACAAATCAAGTTAATGTCAGTGGAGAAAAAATTTGAGATTCAAAGTTTTAATCCAATTGTTCCAAATGTCCTTAAAAAATTTACGGAAATATGAAAATCTCCAATTCCATATAACAAGGCAAAGTTCTTCTGCTGATGAGAATCATGTGACAAGAACTAAAGCTCCAGAAAAGCTACTAAATGGACCTCGTGGTGAGATTGAACTGTTCCACTGGTTTGATCACAACTGAGAACTTGTTCCACAGTTTATTCTTAAGAAACAAAGGAAAGGGATGATGTGGGAGTTTCATTTGGAGTGAACTCGGACGCAGAACTTACTTGTAGGATGATCGAGGGCGACGATCAGCGACTGAAGTGCACGGAGTGCTTGCAGCTGTCGCTCACTCTCTGAGTTCCTGTACTTGATTAAGACAGGAATTCTCTTTTGAATGAGGGCCGTGTGCACTCGACACTTGGTGTTATCTGCACAGTGAAGAAGGAGGCAGATTAAATTAATTCGCTTGGCAGAGAATAAATATTGTAATCAGCGGTGCGATTTGAGCAGAGGAGTCTTTGCTCCGGCTGGTGGAGAGCTTACTTTTCACTGCTGCCTCACACACAGCCGTCATCAATGCCCTCAGGTAGGGAGACGAGCTCAGGTGTGATCCATCCATGTTCTCCTGAGAAACAGAGAACAGAGGAGGTGGATTAAAAACACAGCGTCACAAGAACCAGCTCAGAAGTGATGACACTGAAGAGCAGTCAACACGAAGCCCTTTTCAGACAGGACCTGAACGTGAATGGCCTTTCCCACATGCACAACCCTGCTGGAGGTTCTCTGCACAGACACATCAACAACAAATCTGCAGAAATCACATGATCGTGTACCGACACTGTCATTGGCTCTTATCACCAGAAACTCTAGACATCTTCGTTGGTGTCTTCTACATGTGTGGCACCGCTTTTTCAGATAGAGAGATATTTGTTTGTTTGTTGGTAAAATGTAGATTGTGAAAAACAGAAAATATATTGAGACATGAAGGGTTACGGCCCAACGAAGAACTCGTGGAGAGAATTTGAGAAAGAAATTAAAATAACCAGGCATATTAATAGGACTGATTTCTATGAGTGTGTAACTTGGTTGAGCTTGATTGCAGAGACTGGTTGATTTCACTTTTCGTACCTTCACACATTTAACGTTGAAGTCGGGGATCTGTTGAGGAGTGGTGTCAGAAGGCAAGGTTTCAGATTCCTCCTCGGAGACATTCGGTCTCTGGGGTTCGGCTCCCTCTGGCTCGCTGTCTCTTGGCGGCTCCTCCGGGGTTGGACTCTCCAGCAGCTCCTTTGAGCTGCTTGCCCTGGTGATCAGATCTGGAGACGATGCAGAGCTCTGCGGCTTTGCGCTGCGCTTTCTGTGCCTCCTGCGCTTCCTGCCTGTACGGCTACGAGTGGTGGGGGACGAATAAACAAAGAGTCAGGAAGGATGTCAGTGTAAATGAGAAACTCTGAAGCTTTTCACCAATTTGGAAAATACTACGAATTATTATCAGTGACCTAAACAGAAGCGAAACTAAACCCTAATAACAAAACGGATTTATTTTTAAATCAATGAAAACTAGTTAATCAGAGTTATAAATATCCTGCTAGCAGGAGAGATAAATATCAGAATCAGAGAAACCTAAAACCAACAGGATCTTTCAAATCAGACAGCGTTGTCATCTCATACCTTCCCAGAGTTGTCCCGGGGTCGGGGCTCTGTTGAGGAGTGGTGTCAGCAGGCAAAGTTTCAGAGGCGGCCTCTCTGTAAGCAGGACTAGAGGCTTGAGGCTGGAGTGCAGCAGGGGGCATGAGAGAAGGCTCAATGGCGGCTGTCTCCAGCTCAGTCTCTGACATTGTAAGGCTGTTCAAAGCAGTGGAGGCTGCTCCAGACATGGCAGCCAGAGTTCCAGGGGAGTGAGAAGTGGCTGGTTCCTTGGCTGAAGGATGTTCATTTGATATGGCGGCTTCAGGTGGGTTGGTCTGCAGGTTTGGCCCATCATCTGGAAGAAGGAGATGAATACATGTCTTCAGAATTCAATCAGCAAAGGGTAATAATTGTATCACAAACTACACTTAACAGTTCTTCACATATAAGTTATGTGAAAAGGGCCAAACTGTTACAGATCTTAATTAAATTGAATGTGCTGATTTGGTCACATGAGAAACACATGGAACTGAAATTTGACATATCACAGATCCTAATTAATGGAGATATGGGCTTTCCAAGAAAATTAATTAGGGGTAATCTGAATTTGACGGGTCATATCTCCTTTAACATGAAAAATAAACAACCACAGTCACAACAGTGTGATTAATGGCAGAGAGTGAATGGGTCAGTGTTATCGTCCTGTCTGTCTGGTGTTGGACAGAGAAGTGCGTCTCACCAGGCTCTCGGACACTGCTGCTCTCCGGCTCAGATCCGTCCTCGGAGACACTCGGACTCTGTGGCTGAAGAAAGTGGAGTTTCTGTTCGAGTGGAGACAACATTGATACGGTGAGGAAGTATAGAAGAGAAACCACACAAAAAACATTAGAAAGTTCTTATTTGTCTCAATAAGTTAAAAAGTCTTCAAACAGCTGATAGATGGTAACAGAGGGTTTCCCCCGATTGGTATTTCTTGGGCCTTGATGAGTGTTGACCTTCATCACTGACTGAGTGCGTCTGGTTTTATTTATATTTGCCTGATATTGGTGGGAGTTCAAAGTATGTAGATGTGTAACTAACATATTTCTGGTCTAAAACTGGAGCTTATGTTTTCATTTGTTTGTCAGTTTGTCAGCAGGATTCATCAAAAGCTACTGAAGTGATTTTCATGAACGTTTGTGGACCCAGGGAGGAAACCGTAAACATTTTGAAGTACACGTGGATCCAGGAATTGTATTGATGAGATCTGACCAGCAGTCGTGGACCAACATTAGCTTCAAGGTCCGAAATATAATAATATTCAGTTACTTTACAACAAGGTGTAACTTAGCCCTACTCCGTCTGCCCTTCAGGATTTTTCCAACTAACTCGCAGAGACTGGTTGATTTCACTTTTCGTACCTTCACACATTTAACGTTGAAGTCGGGGATCTGTTGAGGAGTGGTGTCAGAAGGCAAGGTTTCAGATTCCTCCTCGGAGACATTCGGTCTCTGGGGTTCGGCTCCCTCTGGCTCGCTGTCTCTTGGCGGCTCCTCCTGGGTTGGACTCTCCAGCAGCTCCTTTGAGCTGCTTGCCCTGGTGATCAGATCTGGAGACGATGCAGAGCTCTGCGGCTTTGCGCCGCGCTTTCTGTGCCTCCTGCGCTTCCTGCCTGTACGGCTACGAGTGGTGGGGGACGAATAGACAAATAGTTAGGAAGGATGGCAGTGTAAATGAGAAACTCTGAATATCAAGCTTTTCAACCAATTTGGGAAATACTACGAATTATTATCAGTGACCTAAACAGAAGCGAAACTAAACCCTAATAACAAAACGGATTTATTTTTAAATCAATGAAAACTAGTTAATCAGAGTTATAAATATCCTGCTAGCAGGAGAGATAAATATCAGAATCAGAGAAACCTAAAACCAACAGGATCTTTCAAATCAGACAGCGTTGTCATCTCATACCTTCCCAGAGTTGTCCCGGGGTCGGGGCTCTGTTGAGGAGTGGTGTCAGCAGGCAAAGTTTCAGGGGCGGCCTCTCTGTAAGCAGGACTAGAGAGTTGGGGCTGGAGTGCAGCAGGGGGCATGAGAGAAGGCTCAATGGCGGCTGTCTCCAGCTCAGTCTCTGACTTTGTAAGGCTGTTCAAAGCAGTGGAGGCTGCTCCAGACATGGCAGCCAGAGTTCCAGGGGAGTGAGAAGTGGCTGGTTCCTTGGCTGAAGGACGTTCATTTGATATGGCGGCTTCAGGTGGGCTGGTCTGCAGGTTTGGCCCATCATCTGGAAGAAGGAGATGAATACATGTCTTCAGAATTCAATCAGCAAAGGGTAATAATTGTATCACAAACTACACTTAACAGTTCTTCACATATAAGTTATGTGAAAAGGGCCAAACAGTTACAGATCTTAATTAAATTGAATGTGCTGATTTGGTCACATGAGAAACACATGGAACTGAAATTTGACATATCACAGATCCTAATTAATGGAGATATGGGCTTTCCAAGAAAATTAATTAGGGGTAATCTGACTTTGACAGGTCATATCTCCTTTAACATGAGAAATAAACAACCACAGTCACAACAGTGTGATTAATGGCAGAGAGTGAATGGGTCAGTGTTATCGTCCTGTCTGTCTGGTGTTGGACAGCAAAGTGCGTCTCACCAGGCTCTCGGACACTGCTGCTCTCCGGCTCAGATCCGTCCTCGGAGACACTCGGACTCTGTGGCTGAAGAAAGTGGAGTTTCTGTTCGAGTGGAGACAACATTGATACGGTGAGGAAGTATAGAAGAGAAACCACACAAAAAACATTAGAAAGTTCTTATTTGTCTCAATAAGTTAAAAAGTCTTCAAACAGCTGATAGATGGTAACAGAGGGTTTCCCCCGATTGGTATTTCTTGGGCCTTGAGGAGCGTTGACCTTCATCACTGACCTGTTGTGAGATGAAAGCCTGGACATCCTCTTCCTCCGGCAGAAGGTCAGTCCAGTTGAGGCCTGATTCTTCCCACAGAGAAGCCACAGTACGATGGCCCTGTGGAGACGAGATGGGACAACATCACAAACCTATGCTCTGAAATGTCTTTTCTATTACGAGAAATATTTCATCCATAAACTTACTTAATGAATTAGAAAATATTTGCTTCAAATCAAAAGATCAAATCAGCCTAGTTGATTTCAATGAGATTTTTCATTTTACTGGTTTATAATAATTATAACAGAATCATAATAATAACACTGAATGAATAATACAAAAAAAAAATGCTACAGTGAACTGCAACAGTAAAAATATGTCAATATAGATTGTATACAAGTCAATAATCTATGTGTATTTAAATTAAATCTACAGCTGAGTCACTGGTTATAATCCACCTGCTTCATAATGACAGGTACCAGGAAAAAAGAGTGAAGAACAGACTGAAGTGTTTCTTACCATTTGTTTGCATAGTATGAGCAGGATTTCAGAGATCAAGATCCCAGCTCTTCCCACAGGAAGCAAAGGTTTGCTTAATTCACTGTGAACAAACAGAACATGACAGAAATTAGAATACAATCTGAGCAGCTCTTTACTTCATACACAGCTTAGTTTAGAGCAGAGTTCATCACAGTCGACACGTTTGTGGTCTCGTACCTAAAGAGCTCTCTCATAGAGAAGCCCCCCTCCTTCAGCACAGGGCTGAGCAGCTCGGCCAGGTACAGCCAGATGTGGGGAACGTCGATGGCCATGTCGTCCGCTTGCTCCAGCGTGTCTGCAAACCTGGGAAGAGAAACAAGGACGTTGTGGTTAGGAAAAAGAGCCGCTCCGAAACACGGACCAGCTTCAAATTATTGAGCAAAAACAAATGAGTTCTTCTACTCAATTTAAATTCAGTAAGTTTAGAAGCAGAAAATGTTTACATGTTCCCGAAAGAAATCAATGAATCGTTGGCAAAGTTTCTTAAAGTTTGAGAGTTGATGATAAATTTGTAAGAACATAAGGAAAACCCAAAAATACACTGGAAATTGGCCACAGTAAAGAAGACATTTTAGTTTTTTTAAACTAAATAAAAAATTAGATGTAAAAACAGTCCATTCTAGAAGAGACATTTCTCTATTTCCTTGTATCAACACAATTATAGGTTTAGAAAATAATGAACAGGAAGATAAATGGCTGGACAACATCAAATAAATCTATTTACTATTGTTTTCTCAACACAGGGGTTCAACTGAACTCTTAAGTAGAACTGAGCAGGGGAACTGACCCTTTGTAGAACTGGGGTTTGGGCAGGATTCCCTTCTGCGCCAGCTGGAAGAGGAGCTGGCCCAAGTGGTCCCGTGTGATCTGACTGCGCTCCAGCGTCGACTCCACCCCCACACGTATGAAGATGTGTGAATGAGAGCCCAGATCAAGTTCCACCACACACTGGACAGCCTCCTGCAACAAAACAAAGACGCATGTTCAAGACTTATGCTTTTATTTTTCCCTTTAAGAAGGTTTATTCTATGAAATTGAAATGAAAAAAAATCCGTTATCAGTTGAATGGATCTCATCACCTTGAAATCTTTAATGTGCAGGAACTCGTCGATGATGGACTTGGACTTCCTCTCGATCTCCTCCTCAGACCGAGCAGGTTTCTCCATCGTCTGGACAGGCTCAGGTTTCACTGTCAAGGCAAATAAACAACCACAGTCACAACAGTGTGATTAATGGCAGAGAGTGAATGAGTCAGTATTATCGTCCTGTCCCTCCGGTGTTGGGCAGCGACGTGCGTCTCACCAGGTTCTCGGACTCTGCTACGCTCTGGCTCAGATTCGACCTTGGTGACATTCGGCGCAGAGGTCAGTGGCTTGTTGCTGCGCTCTTTTTCTGTATGGCTACGACTGGTGGGGGACGGATAAATAAAGAGTCAGGAAGGATGTCAGTGTAAATGAATATAAAGTTTTCTAACCTGTTTGGAAACTACTACAAATTAATATCACTGCCCTAAACAGGGAGGAAACAAAACCCTAATAACAAAACTGATAACAGGATCTTTCAAATCAGACAGCGTTGTCATCTCATACCTTCCCCGAGTTGTCCCGGCGTTGAAGTCTGGGTTCTGTGGAGGAGTGGTGGAGGGTTGAGGTGAGGGGTCGAGCTGCAGCGCCGAGAAGCGGTTGAGGCCGGCTGTGCGTGAAAGTTCTGCTCCAGAGATGAAACGTTACAAGAAAGATAAGTGATAAATAACAATTGTGGATGATCAGAGTCAAGGTCCAGTCATTAAGAGGAAGATAAGTCATCTGACCCTGTATACAGGATATGCTGTAAGTTACAGTTTTATATCAGGGTTTCATCAAGTTACCTTTTAAAACCTTTTTAAGAACATAATGAAGGAAATCAATATAAAAGACTATCACACTCCCAGATTTTTAACAGGCTTAATATCTTAGATCCTCAAACTCGCAATGCCCTCTCGGACCACCAGGGGGCCACGGACCCCTAGTTGAAAACCACTGTCTTAGATGAATCGAGACAACTACAGCTAAACAGAGCGGAACAGTCGTAACATTGTGAAGTGTGTGACACCCTTCCATCGTTAAGTGTTGTAGTATGAACTCCAAACAGTTACAGGACTCCTGATCAGCAGGTCATGTAGTTTGAACTGCACAGTGATCCGACAGCTTTACAAGTCATGTGGTGTGACCTCACCTGAGTCATTGGCCTTGGCTCCTCCACCGCTGCCCTTCACCCATGTGACTTGAGCCCGGGGGCCCAGCTGGGTCGTCTCGTCCATCTGAGGCTGCAGAAAGAGAAACAGACCATCAGGCACAAAAAAATGAGCCTTACAACTTTTCACGTTGTCTGTGATCAGTTTCTACTCAGACGTCACTGCTGATTTCACAAAATATACTATATTCAGCTTCTCTTGTTTTGATTTTTTTTGACATTATTAAAATCATTATACAAATCATTATGTATATTGTTGAATTGATTTACTCTGAGTTGAGGGAGTGAAATCGTGGGCGTGAGGAAGAAGCACGAACAAATCGACACAAATGCCCCTGTTATGAGTCTTTTATCAGTAATAAGTAGAAAATCTAAGAATCTTGTTTACCAATATCTGTATAAATCATAAAATATTATATGTTTATGATTATAAAGCAGAATCTTAAGTCCTGACTCTGCTTTAGGTTCAAGCTTTAATTCAAATGAACATTTAAAATCTCTCAGATCAAACTATCATTAAATCAAAATTAGGTAAGTTATTTAAATGTTTGAAGTCTGTAGCCAATTCTCCAGATTTTACTCGGAGGTCACGTCTGACAACGGCTTAAGTTTTCATGGAACATGACCAGTTACCACATGGTAATTGTTTGTCATTGTTTACGTGATTCCAATGTAGAGATATGAGCAACTGAACTATGAGGGACAGAAAGTAAATAGCAGCTTCACATTTCCTGTAGCAGTGCATTTGTACAATCCTCACAGTAGAAGGTAAGAAAAAGGTAAAATGGTAAGATCTGCGTCGAAGCCTCGGAAAGCTCATCTCACCTTGGAGATCTTTGGGATCTTGTTTGGGTCGATGGTCCTGCTGTTCTTCGTCATGGGCACAGTGTTCCAGGTCTCCTCTCTCTGTACACGCTGATCCCTCTGCTCTCTCTGCTCCCTTGGATCTGTGGAGACACACCCACACAAAAAAACAAAAAACAAACAGGGAAATACAGGTTTAAGATTAGTTCACAGAAAATACAGTGGAGTCAAACAGCTGTGAAAGTTGCAGACAGAGTGACATTTCTGACTGCTTTAGTGGCATGCTGCGTTACAAGATGAAATATTATAGGTCAGCTAGCAGATGGGAGGGAGCGAGGGGGCTTCCTGTCTGCTGTTGGGCACAATAAGATCTCTGCAGGCTATAGGGACAGGAAGTCTACAGACTGGCTTCCTGAGTCACTATAGCTGTGCCGATGTGATTCTAAGCCTTAAAGAGGATTTAGACTGCAGGCCTGACCTGGCCGTCTCTTGTTGTCCTTGGAGAGCAGTGCCTGCTGCACTTTTCTTTGCTCCTCCTGCTCTTCAATCTTTGCCTCCTTGTGGATCTGATCAATTGTCTTTGGACCCTGGTCGGCTCTTCTTGACACCCAGTTGTGCTGAAGAAAAAAAAAAATGTGGAGAACAACAATGACTTCAAACCGGAATCAGACAGATGTGTTAAACAGATTTCTTTGCTCTTTATCTTTGACAGTTCAGAGAATTTAGGAGCATGTGTGGGTGTTAACACACTGTGCTGATACATTTTAGCATAATCAGTCAATCACAGAGGAATATTCTAATGACTGGGGACACACTGATGAATTCATTAAAGATCAATAGTTATCACGTATTTCTCAGGTTTCAACCATTTTTCCCTGTTCAATGTTTCTATGGAATTTTCTTACATTTCTTCGGCATTATCTGTGTATCTATCTATATCAGTCCTTCTAAAAAGCATTAGAACTCCTTAACAACAGCAGTGTAGATATTCATTAAACAGAATATGACCAGAATATAGCGTATTATGTTCCTGGGCATCAGAGAGATCGATGAAATAAATCTCTCTGGTAAAATCCATCTTACCTTTAAGAATTTGATTCTTGAACTCTTTACAATTTTGCAAATGAAAGAAAAATCACGACGAACCACTCACCAATCTCAGGTCTATAATATCCTGAAGCATGAACCGTGTCCGTGAAGACGTCTTCCCCTCTCTGACGATTTTTTCCATGTAGTTAAAATAATGATCCATCCGAGGCTGGTGAGACACAGAGGGATAGAGACGGTTAACCCAGGTTGCAGATACTATTATTCTACAGAGTTGACCAATTGTCCAGTTTATCACTTGGAACAGTCCTGACCGCCTGAGATGAAACCGGAACATTTCATCAACAGCCGTAAAAGCCCTAAAGCTTCCGTGCAGAGGAAACAACCACATTAAACAGGATGAAACTCCTCTGAAGGACAAGAGGGATGATTCATTACCACATTCTGTCAGATTTAATTCACAGAAGAATATAGGAGATGTAAAAATGTTGCAGAAATATATTTCAGTAGGAAGCAAAATCTTGTAAGCAGCTGCTGTGGGATTGAATCACACCAGACGTTTCTCTTTTATGTCTTGGAAACTGTGTCCTTGTAAATCAGAATCACCTCCTAAATCACTTATTTGACACGTGCAGAAGAATACATCTTGTTAGGATAATTTGAAAGGGAAACCAGACGCATATTATCCCGTAGATTATATTCGAAGCTTTCAATCTGTAGCCCTTCAGACCTTTCTAAGACCGTAATAAAAGAAATTTAAGATTTATGTAAAATATACAACCACCAGCTCACCTTAGCCTTTGCTAAGTCGAAGTCCTTGCCGATGGTGGTGAACAGCCTGCAAAGACACTCCAAAGAGTCTTCGTCGTTGTTCACCAGAAGCTTGACCACACAGTCATGCATGATGTTCTCATTTAGCATTTTGAGCTTAAAGAGCTCGCCGATGAACTTGATATTGCCGATGGAACGCCGCCGGGCAATGTCCTTGGCCTCCTGCAGCTCTACCTGAAGTCGGTCACGCTCCGTCTAATGGGACAAGGAAACAAACCTCTTGAACAGAGTTGAAACAGAAACTAAAAATGTTTCGGTAAAGATCTGGTGTCACACTTACCGATGCAGCAGAGTCCAGCTCCTTCTGCTTCCTCTCAAACACCACATCATCCTCCTTTCCTTTCTCAAACTCCTTCTGACAGCGTCTTAGCAGCAGCGTTTGAAAGTTCAGTGTGGTGTTGGGTTTGTCAGTGCTGGGCACTTTGAGCTGCACATGAACAGTAAGTGGAATGAATTCAGTAGAGAACAGAAGCATTAAGACAAAATAAATAATGAACTAACCGTGAAAAAAAAAGTTTTCTGCGGGTTTAACATTTGTTTTTATTTATCGCAAATTAACATTTTCGAATCTGGATTATTTTGATGTTAATGACTTGATTTTTAAGGTTATGTTATCAAATGATGGCAGACAGAAATGTAATAGTTTCTCTAGAACTCTTGTTAATAGAGTCTATAATTAAGGATATGCACATTTAATAAATTGTGTTTTAAAGGATTATTTGTGACTGATTTTCAAACTACTTAATAAATAGTGTCATCTGGTGTAGACTCTAGAGGCAACAAAACAATAAAACCTCATCATCATACTCTACTGAATTGTGTTGCTTTTCACAGCATTATTCTGCATCAAGGCAGAGCTGAATATGAACCAATTGATCCATTTGCTGCATAAACATTTAGCAAATTGTTGACTCCATATTGAGACACTGTGTGCACGCCCCTCCAATAGATGGTTTAAAGATTACACTTAATTCCTCCTTCGTGTTTTTGCATCTGATGAATGCGCCAGTTTACGAAAAAGCTATATTTATGTACTTCTCCAAATCCAATTCAAACAATTACATTGCAAACACAAGACTCTCTCGTTCCAAAGTCGACACACTTCTCTGCTCAACTAAGCGACCTGCTTACCGTGGCGAGGCAGCGGCACATGCTCCCGTAGGCCACCGAGAAGCTAGGCTCGTCGATGGCCTTCTCAAACACCAGGTCAATGACTCCTTTGAGCCGCTCCTCAGTGTCGATGGTCAGGTCCGTCACCTGCTTCATGAGCTGGTTGAACTTCTCAGGCGTCAGCTTGTTCAGGATACTACGGACCTTCTTGAACAGGTCCTGAGGGAGTAGGTCATAACAGGTACTTAAACTCTGAGGTCATCGATCACAAAGACCAATCTCTCACCCATCTCTTGACCCAATCTTCAATCACGTAGACTAACATTTATTATCAGAAAACACTGTATATGTAATTTCTATATATGCCCACTGCTTTGTGGATTTCAGATTGTGTATATTTGGTCGTACCTGTGTTTTGTTGGACTCTGGTTCCGCTGGGAGGCTTTCCCTCTTCATGCCTGGTTTCCATGCATTCTCTGATTTCCTCAGCTGAACATCGTCGTGCAAAGACAGGCTCATGATGATCTTCCTGGGTGGTGGTCGCCGGACCCCAAGGGTTACAGGCTTTACATAGGAAGAAAGGGAAAAACAGTATTATAACCATGACTCAATATCTTTTAAATGAGCCAAAATAACGGATTTTCAATTTCAGTGTTTAAGGTTGTGTAAGTGTCAAAAGATTGGCCTTCCAGAAACTGCTTCCATTCTTTGAACCCAGCAAAGCTCTCGCCTTGTATTTGACAAAAAGATGCTGTTTAAGTCTAATCAAACTTCTCACCTGACTCCTGTGAAGAAAATGAATAAGCCCAAAAATATTTCGGATCAACCTGATTTTGACCCATGCAAAAGCAAAACCCTACTTCAAATTCAAAAGAGTTTTTCCGTTTTGAATTAACCATCAAAAGAAACTCAAATCCTCCAGTGGTGTCAGATCACCGACCTCCAACAGTATTTTCTAAATTAGAAAAACATCCTCTACTTAAAAGCAGCCTGTTATCAAGTGTTGACTGTAACAGAAGCTAGAAAGTGGAAGAGTGTGTTTGTTATTCACTTACTTGAGCGCCTTGTCCTACCACCATTTGTCTGCCAAAATCTGCAAAGGCAGTTGTGAAATCAGGTCCTCTGGAAATCTTTGGAGAATCCACGTCTCGAGATGGAAACTTGAATGCACTCATCTGCAAAACACACACACACATATACACACACACACAATGAACTGAACAGCAGGGGGAGCAATGAACCCCCCAATAGTAGGTGGGCAAAAAGAGTCTGGTCTAAGAATGTGTGTGTGTGTGTGCCCACGTTCTAATTTAGTGGACACTTAAAGGTGACCCTTGCTGAATGACAGTCATATAGCACATTACCAGCTCTTGCTTTATGTATTTTTACTTTACTTTCATTATTTATTCTTTTTTTTATCAGTTAAGAGCCCAAGTACTCAGCCTTACTTCCTCAGAAAGGACCACTACAGTTTTCCATTGATTGATTGATTGATTAACCCTGTAATAGGTTTAATCACAGTGTAATACTATTGTCTAACAGTCTATGAGTCTGTAACATACCTTTTCTAGCACCACGTCACTGATTGGTGGGAGTCCCTCAGGCTTCTGTATGCAGGCAGGCATCAACTGCAAGCTCAACAGGAAGGCCCTGTCATACGTACGCTTCCCACTGGGATCGGCCAGGTCTGGACAACCAAGAGAAAGAGTGAATATAGTAGATTTACACACTGGCAACTTGTCTCTATCGTCTGGACAATTTAGTTATTATTGTTATGGTGCCAGGAGGACATACAGCTGTTATTACCGACACAAATTACACTCATTTAAAACCCATTGGTATCTTACAATAAATAAGCTCTTCAAATTCCTTACTTATGGGCCTATAAGTATTTGCTTGATATAATTTATAACAAAAACAGAAACATGATGAAATAATAAAGCCCGTAATAATTACATTTTTAGAATTGGGTCATTTCATGCCAAATCATCGTACTTTGGGCCACACAGTTACAGATCTTAATTAAATTGAATGTGCTGATTTGGTCACATGAGACACAAATGGATCTGAAATTTGACATATCACAGATCCTAATTAATGGAGATATGGGCTTTCCAAGTTTATTATTTAGGGGAACTCTGACTTTGACTGGTCATATCTCCTTTAACATGAGAATGTTTCTCATATCATGTTGAAAGCTCTGGAGTTCAAACTGCCTTGGATAGATTGTTAAGAGTTGCACTCCTTCCTCTTAGGATCTGTGGAAATAGTTTAATAGAATGGTGAGAGGGTTGGGTCAGACCTGGCCCTGGTTTGGTGCGGGAGGCCCCTTTTATCAAAGGCTTCTGCGGTTGAGGCTTTTGGGACTGTTGCTGTGGCTGAGGCCGCGGCTTTGGAGTCTGGCTGCTGCTCAGTTGCTGCGATTTGAGGTAGAAATGTGAGGATAATGAGGGTGCAGTCATAAAAACTAGCAACACGGAAAACCAGAAAGACAAGCACAATCATGAAGGCAGAGCTCATTCAAACAGATAAACAAACAATCAAGCCCAAATGCCGGATTAAGCAGACAGTCCAATGGGAGTGTGGTTAAGAAAAAGACAGGGGGAGCCAGAGAGAACGAAGACCAATGTCGGAAGAATGGGTTGATACAAAAATAAAAGGGTCGAAAAAAGACAGAAAAATAGAGAAATGTGATCAATATTTAGCATGGCCCTTGAAGGAGATTATAAATATTGAAATGGTCCTTGATAGAAAAAACGGTTCCACTACCCCGGAATGAGAGCAACCATCAACTGTAAACAGGTCAGTGTGTTTCTTTCACCTTTGCAGCCTGCGGGGATGGGAAAGGCATGGATGCCCTGGGCTTCATGATTGGCTGATTAGTTGGGTAGATGGCTAGAGGAGTCTGTGAGCCAGGCCGTTTGGAAGACGTGTTTGTCGGGATGGTGGTTCTAGCAGTCTGTATCTGAGTCCTCTAGAAAAACTGTAGGAAAGATGGAAGAGAAACACAGAAGACATTAAGAACAATCCCAGAGACACCTGACTCATATCTGCAGGCTGCTATGCTTTGATCTAAAGTACAAAAAAGTTCTGCTTCTAATGTGTAAGGCAAAGTTCTGATGGACATCTATTAAGTAACATTATATACATTTCCAACAAGTTTTACCAATAACCAGGGAATAATTACCTGATGATGTGTCTGTCACGTCTCAGTAGCAATCTGGTGGTGTCTGATATATCACTTAGCACTTGGACTTTAGTGGACAAAGTCAAAAGCCAAAGTTTGCAAATAGTACAGCGAGTTAGGCACTTATTGTTGTGTCTGTGGTGACTCTGTAGCAAACTTGTGGGTTGTGAGCAGATGTCCAGCAATGAGGGAGAGAAGTAATGATGTTAAATTCACATAAAAGGAACCACATAGCACATTATAGGACAAAGGAAAATCTGCCTTTAAACCGATGGACATCTTGGACAAGCTGCAGTTTACTGGGGTGGCCACTAGTGGCTGGCTCCAAGGGAATTGATCCAAGGGTCAATTCCTTTGTTAATGAAAAGGAATAACTCACTATAAAATGATGTTATGTGCTGTGTATGTTCCATCTGGTTCTTATAGTTTATTCTGTGTTCAGCAGGTGGAAGCACCACAGATTTTCAAACAGAACCGATGTACTGGGCTCTGGGTTTGTACCCTCATGGTTAAATGCACATATTGTAAGACGCTTTGGATAAATGTATTGAAAGAAATAAAACATTAAACAAAATAAATGTCTTTCTACCTCATATGTTATATTCAAGGTGATAATCTCCCATAGAGCTGTTGATAACAATCCACATCAAGTCTCTCAACTTCTCTCTGAAGACATAATTATATACTTATTATTAGAACTGTTTACAACACCGGCGTGTGCAGATTATAATCATATCTAAACTGTAACCGTAAAGAGGGGGATGAGTGTGGCAGTGACAGGTCAAATATCAAAATCACGACTGTTTGCTGTCCTGGCTCCTAAATGAGCTCCCCATCAACAACCGGACACCAGAAAGCTCACACATCTTCTGCGGCAAACTAAACACTTAACTCTTCCGACTATACCTTGAATAAAATTTGAAATTAACAATTTAGTAGCACTTAAAATGCACTTACTTATAGCACTTTGTAGTTTTGCTTTATTTTTGAAGAAATTGTACTTTTTTTGATTCTTGTTGTTCTAGATTTGTACCCTCAGGGTTGAATGCACTTATTGTAAATCTGTTTGGATAAAAGCGTCAGCTAAATGAAATGTAAAATCTAAATGTTAAATCTAAATCTAAATGTTAAATATGAATCTAAATCTAAATGTTAAATCTAAATGTTAAATCTAAATATAAATGTTAAATGTAAATGTTTTGGGTGAAACCAAATATTTAACTAATATGCAAATTCAAATGCCGGTAATAGAAAGTAAAAAAAAAAAGCTTGAGGAGGTCAGAGTGTGTTTATAGTGGCAAATAAGGAATAAATCTTATTCGGGCAAATGGACTCTTGGACATGGATTATCGTGATATTAACTACATAAAAAAACAAACACATTTGGAGAAACTTTATTTGAAGAGTACTTTGAGTTTTTAGTGTCACTTTTATGAAGAATGCAGGACTTATGACCTGCAGCCACTATAACTATTGTAATACCGGCTCAGTGCATCTGTGCGCCCGGCGAACAACAAACGACACCGCGGGACGAACTCACCTTAAGAGTCGGAGGAAAAGTGAAAGAGTTTGTAGTTTGAATCCTTAACAATGTTTGATTTAGATTTAGATTCCTGCTCAGCGGCTCTGCCCCATTACGACAGTGACGCCGCAGGTGTCCCATAGTCGTGGCGCCGGCCGTCCGCCGGGAGGCGCTGGTTCCCCTCCAAAGTTTAAAATATATTCAAAAACACGGTGCAAGTGTGAGGAGCCATTTTCAATATAAGACTGATACTTATGCGTTTTTACTCAACTCAATGTGTATGTGTAATTCAACAGATGCTTATTTAAACCACCTGATTAAATATATAGATAAAGATAGAAGGAATTTTATTTAATATCCAACTTTGTGTCGATTACCTGATTCAACAAATGTCATCTTGGTTTTAAGTTATTCCTCATTTTTGGAACAAATGCGTCTAAACAATAATCTAATGACCTTGGATTTGTGGGCTTCTATGATGTATTTGTTTATATTTTATTTCATTTATTGATATGGAAACTTTAAAGGATTAAAAAAATGAGAATCTAATAATAAAATTGAATCTAATGAAAAAATTAACCATCTAATTTATAAAAAATATATGTATATATTTTAAGAGAAAATAAAAATGTGAACTTTTATAAAAATATATTAATTGAACTATTAATACCTAGGTTTAAAATAATTAAAACAAAAATAAAATAGCCATATAATAACTACAAAACATGTCTGAATATGAAAAAAATATATATTTATGTCCTTTACGTGTATATATAGATATCTTGGAGAGAGAAGAGTCCTTCAGGTTCATTGTAATTGAATATGGAGATAATGATCTTTCAACCCTGAAACTATCTACCTCTGATACATTCTGATAGGATGTCTATCTGCTATGACTCATGGGAGCTGGAGTTCTTCAACAGAAACTATACAAACTAATTCAACCTTGGTGAAGTCTGAAAGGAGTTTGTTTTTTGACAGCTTGTTGACAACTTCAAATTATTTAACTATCCAACTATAACTAACTCAAACTGAAACTGGTTGGCTACTAATACAACTTTGCCTGAGGTTCGGTGAGTGTTTAACTTCTTAATTGCTTAAACAATTTAAGCAATTTGATAAAATAAAATCAACACAAACATTAACTGTAACAATATTAGTCTTAAAACTAGTTCAAAAACATATCACCATTAAATGGTTTATGGAAGATCCTACATAGATGATATTCTTCTTCACTGATGCAAACTGGAAAGAAACCTTCAATGAATTAAATTATGTAGTGATGACATGGAGGGAAAACCTCTGGCTTTTGGGATCCTTGTGGCAGTTTCCCACTTTCAGTTGGTAGTCCAGCCATGGGTACACGAACATAATAAACTTGAACTGTGAAAATAGACTTAAAAGTAAAAACCGATAAAAGTAAAACCTTCATGGGAAATAAAGTGGAAAAAAACATCTGGTAACCTCTGTCTAATGATGACACAACAAAACAACTTCTTCTGATCAGCAGTGGTAGACAACGGTTTTGTATCTGTAAACATAAGTCACTTGTTTCAAGAGTAAAAAAATGAACCCCTTAAGAACACACAAACTGAACAGAGAACTCATATCCTGAAACATGAGCCTTTAACCTTCACTGAGAAAAAGCAACAGTGATAATATAAAACATTTGTACAATATTTTCATATTTCAGCCTCTTACCACTTTTGTCGTATTTAACTGTAAAGTGAATATTTCAGGGTTTTGTGTCTAATCTTCAGTTCTTGAAAATACCTGTCAAACAATTATATACAGTCATATTGAACAGTGCAAGATTATTGCTTGGACATTACCTAAATAATTGCCAATAAATTGAATCATCAGCTAACCAATACGTCTCCGGTATCCATGTTCACAGTGGGTGTGTTTTGGGCGATCAGGTGGTCACGTGACCACATTATACCGCACAACACTCAAACATGTCATAGCTTCATAAACACACAATCTAGATACACACATACAAAAGATGGTACAAATAAGAAATATATGAGGCGTCAAGCTGCTGAGACACTTCCAACAACACGGTGCTGTTTGATTGTTTGGGCTTCGACGACTAAACAGACCAAACGAGTGGAACCCAGTGTCGTTGATCCTGAGGCGACGGCAGCTCATCGCTCAGCTGCTCCTCCTGGTCTGATCGCAAAGGTCTTCTGACAATGCTACGGCAACTTCCAACACAACACAACTGTCTCAGTTCATCACAAACACACACTGAGTCGTATCCCCTATAAGCACAAAACCATGGAAAGAACTAATCATGAGAACGAGCATTTTTAAATACCTTTTATTTTTAATAAATTAAAGAGTGCGGAACATTGCAAAAGAAAAGTAAGATATTTAAGGTATATAGTGCTTCCGCTGTTGGAATCCATCTCGTCAATAATCTTCCGCCTCCTCCGCCTCCCGCAGCCAGGTGAAGAAGTCCGTGACGGACTTAAGGGCCACGCCCTTACCCAGCTGATTGGCCGGGTCTTTTCTCGTCCCCGACTTGCAGAACGCGTCCTCGTCGTATGTACACTCGAAGAAAATCCGGAGGAGGTCTGGAGAACAAATACATGTCAGTCATCGTTTCAGCTGTGACGAAACTGAAATAAATCTAATTTTTCTGTGAGGTGAGACCAATTCCTAATGTTATCAATTCAATTAATGGGATTTGTATCTTGATAAGAAATCAAAAATTGATGGATTAAAAATTACTGAAGATGGCATTGTGTTTAGCAAAAGTGATTTTGAGTGATGTTCCTCAAATGAACGAATCAAGTTAATGACAGTGGAGAATTTTTTTTAAAAGACTTTAAAAGTTTTAATCCAATTGTTCCAAATGTCCTTAAAAAATTTACGGAAATATGAAATACTCCAATTCCATATAACAAGGCAAAGTTCTTCTGCTGATGAGAATCATGTGACAAGAACTAAAGCTCCAGAAAAGCTACTAAATGGACCTCGTGGTGAGATTGAACTGTTCCACTGGTTTGATCACAACTGAGAACTTGTTCCACAGTTTATTCTTAAGAAACAAAGGAAAGGGATGATGTGGGAGTTTCATTTGGAGTGAACTCGGACGCAGAACTTACTTGTAGGATGATCGAGGGCGACGATCAGCGACTGAAGTGCACGGAGTGCTTGCAGCTGTCGCTCACTCTCTGAGTTCCTGTACTTGATTAAGACAGGAATTCTCTTTTGAATGAGGGCCGTGTGCACTCGACACTTGGTGTTATCTGCACAGTGAAGAAGGAGGCAGATTAAATTAATTCGCTCGGCAGAGAATAAATATTGTAATCAGCGGTGCGATTTGAGCAGAGGAGTCTTTGCTCCGGCTGGTGGAGAGCTTACTTTTCACTGCTGCCTCACACACAGCCGTCATCAATGCCCTCAGGTAGGGAGACGAGCTCAGGTGTGATCCATCCATGTTCTCCTGAGAAACAGAGAACAGAGGAGGTGGATTAAAAACACAGCGTCACAAGAACCAGCTCAGAAGTGATGACACTGAAGAGCAGGAAACACAAAGCCCTTTTCAGACAGGACCTGAACGTGAATGGCCTTTCCCACATGCACAACCCTGCTGGAGGTTCTCTGCACAGACACATCAACAACAAATCTGCAGAAATCACATGATCGTGTACCGACACTGTCATTGGCTCTTATCACCAGAAACTCTAGACATCTTCGTTGGTGTCTTCTACATGTGTGGCACCGCTTTTTCAGATAGAGAGATATTTGTTTGTTTGTTGGTAAAATGTAGATTGTGAAAAACAGAAAATGTATTGAGACATGAAGGGTTACGGCCCAACGAAGAACTCGTGGAGAGAATTTGAGAAAGAAATTAAAATAACCAGGCATATTAATAGGACTGATTTCTATGAGTGTGTAACTTGGTTGAGCTTGATTGCAGAGACTGGTTGATTTCACTTTTCGTACCTTCACACATTTAACGTTGAAGTCGGGGATCTGTTGAGGAGTGGTGTCAGAAGGCAAGGTTTCAGATTCCTCCTCGGAGACATTCGGTCTCTGGGGTTCGGCTCCCTCTGGCTCGCTGTCTCTTGGCGGCTCCTCCGGGGTTGGACTCTCCAGCAGCTCCTTTGAGCTGCTTGCCCTGGTGATCAGATCTGGAGACGATGCAGAGCTCTGCGGCTTTGCGCTGCGCTTTCTGTGCCTCCTGCGCTTCCTGCCTGTACGGCTACGAGTGGTGGGGGACGAATAAACAAAGAGTCAGGAAGGATGTCAGTGTAAATGAGAAACTCTGAAGCTTTTCACCAATTTGGAAAATACTACGAATTATTATCAGTGACCTAAACAGAAGCGAAACTAAACCCTAATAACAAAACGGATTTATTTTTAAATCAATGAAAACTAGTTAATCAGAGTTATAAATATCCTGCTAGCAGGAGAGATAAATATCAGAATCAGAGAAACCTAAAACCAACAGGATCTTTCAAATCAGACAGCGTTGTCATCTCATACCTTCCCAGAGTTGTCCCGGGGTCGGGGCTCTGTTGAGGAGTGGTGTCAGCAGGCAAAGTTTCAGAGGCGGCCTCTCTGTAAGCAGGACTAGAGGCTTGAGGCTGGAGTGCAGCAGGGGGCATGAGAGAAGGCTCAATGGCGGCTGTCTCCAGCTCAGTCTCTGACATTGTAAGGCTGTTCAAAGCAGTGGAGGCTGCTCCAGACATGGCAGCCAGAGTTCCAGGGGAGTGAGAAGTGGCTGGTTCCTTGGCTGAAGGATGTTCATTTGATATGGCGGCTTCAGGTGGGTTGGTCTGCAGGTTTGGCCCATCATCTGGAAGAAGGAGATGAATACATGTCTTCAGAATTCAATCAGCAAAGGGTAATAATTGTATCACAAACTACACTTAACAGTTCTTCACATATAAGTTATGTGAAAAGGGCCAAACTGTTACAGATCTTAATTAAATTGAATGTGCTGATTTGGTCACATGAGAAACACATGGAACTGAAATTTGACATATCACAGATCCTAATTAATGGAGATATGGGCTTTCCAAGAAAATTAATTAGGGGTAATTTGAATTTGACGGGTCATATCTCCTTTAACATGAAAAATAAACAACCACAGTCACAACAGTGTGATTAATGGCAGAGAGTGAATGGGTCAGTGTTATCGTCCTGTCTGTCTGGTGTTGGACAGAGAAGTGCGTCTCACCAGGCTCTCGGACACTGCTGCGCTCCGGCTCAGATCCGTCCTCGGAGACACTCGGACTCTGTGGCTGAAGAAAGTGGAGTTTCTGTTCGAGTGGAGACAACATTGATACGGTGAGGAAGTATAGAAGAGAAACCACACAAAAAACATTAGAAAGTTCTTATTTGTCTCAATAAGTTAAAAAGTCTTCAAACAGCTGACAGATGGTAACAGAGGGTTTCCCCCGATTGGTATTTCTTGGGCCTTGATGAGTGTTGACCTTCATCACTGACTGAGTGCATCTGGTTTTATTTATATTTGCCTGATATTGGTGGGAGTTCAAAGTATGTAGATGTGTAACTAATATATTTCTGGCCTAAAACTGGAGCTTATGTTTTCATTTGTTTGTCAGTTTGTCAGCAGGATTCATCAAAAGCTACTGAATTGATTTTCATGAACGTTTGTGGACCCAGGGAGGAAACCGTAAACTTTTTGAAGTACAGGTGGATCCAGGAATTGTATTGATGAGATCTAACCAGCAGTCGTGGACCAACATTAGCTTCAAGGTCCGAAATATAATTATATTCAGTTACTTTACAACAAGGTGTAACTTAGCCCCACTCTGTCTGCCCTTCAGAATTTTTCCAACTAACTCGCAGAGACTGGTTGATTTCACTTTTCGTACCTTCACACATTTAACTTTGAAGTCGGGGATCTGTTGAGGAGTGGTGTCAGAAGGCAAGGTTTCAGATTCCTCCTCGGAGACATTCGGTCTCTGGGGTTCGGCTCCCTCTGGCTCGCTGTCTCTTGGCGGCTCCTCCGGGGTTGGACTCTCCAGCAGCTCCTTTGAGCTGCTTGCCCTGGTGATCAGATCTGGAGACGATGCAGAGCTCTGCGGCTTTGCGCTGCGCTTTCTGTGCCTCCTGCGCTTCCTGCCTGTACGGCTACGAGTGTTGGGGGACGAATAAACAAAGAGTCAGGAAGGATGTCAGTGTAAATGAGAAACTCTGAATATCAAGCTTTTCAACCAATTTGGAAAATACTACGAATTATTATCAGTGACCTAAACAGAAGCGAAACTAAACCCTAATAACAAAACAGATTTATTTTTAAATCAATGAAAACTAGTTAATCAGAGTTATAAATATCCTGCTAGCAGGAGAGATAAATATCAGAATAAGAGAAACCTAACACCAACAGGATCTTTCAAATCAGACAGCGTTGTCATCTCATACCTTCCCAGAGTTGTCCCGGGGTCGGGGCTCTGTTGAGGAGTGGTGTCAGCAGGCAAAGTTTCAGGGGCGGCTTCTCTGTAAGCAGGACTAGAGAGTTGGGGCTGGAGTGCAGCAGGGGGCATGAGTGAAGGCTCAATGGCGGCTGTCTCCAGCTCAGTCTCTGACTTTGTAAGGCTGTTCAAAGCCGTGGGGGCTGCTCCAGACAAGGCAGCCAGAGTTCCAGGGGAGTGAGAAGTGGCTGGTTCCTTGGCTGAAGGACGTTCATTTGATATGGCGGCTTCAGGTGGGTTGGTCTGCAGGTTTGGCCCATCATCTGGAAGAAGGAGATGAATACATGACTTCAGAATTCAATCAGCAAAGGGTAATAATTGTATCACAAACTACACTTAACAGTTCTTCACATATAAGTTATGTGAAAAGGGCCAAACAGTTACAGATCTTAATTAAATTGAATGTGCTGATTTGGTCACATGAGAAACACATGGAACTGAAATTTGACATATCACAGATCCTAATTAATGGAGATATGGGCTTTCCAAGAAAATTAATTAGGGGTAATCTGAATTTGACAGGTCATATCTCCTTTAACATGAGAAATAAACAACCACAGTCACAACAGTGTGATTAATGCCAGAGAGTGAATGGGTCAGTGTTATCGTCCTGTCTGTCTGGTGTTGGACAGAGAAGTGCGTCTCACCAGGCTCTCGGACACTGCAGCGCTCTGGCTCAGATCCGTCCTCGGAGACACTCGGACTCTGTGGCTGAAGAAACTGGAGTTTCTGTTCGAGTGGAGACAACATTGATACGGTGAGGAAGTATAGAAGAGAAACCACACAAAAAACAGAAAAAAAAGTTCTCATTTGTCTCAATTAGTTAAAAAGTCTTCAAACAGCTGACAGATGGTAACAGAGGATTTCCCCCGATTGGTGTTTCTTGGGCCTGGATGAGTGTTGACCTTCATCACTGACCTGTTGTGAGATGAAAGCCTGGACATCCTCTTCCTCCGGCAGAAGGTCAGTCCAGTTGAGGCCTGATTCTTCCCACAGAGAAGCCACAGTACGATTGCCCTGTGGAGACGAGATGGGACAACGTCACAAACCTATGCTCTGAAATGTCTTTTCTATTACGAGAAATATTTCATCCATAAACTTACTTAATGAATTAGAAAATATTTGCTTCAAATCAAAAGATCAAATCAGCCTAGTAGATTTCAATGAGATTTTTCATTTTACTGGTTTATAATAATTATAACAGAATCATAATAATAACACTGAATGAATAATACAAAAAAAATGCTACAGTGAACTGCAACAGTAAAAATATGTCAATATAGATTGTATACAAGTCAATAATCTATGTGTATTTAAATTAAATCTACAGCTGAGTCACTGGTTATAATCCACCTGCTTCATAATGACAGGTACCAGGAAAAAAGAGTGAAGAACAGACTGAAGTGTTTCTTACCATTTGTTTGCATAGTATGAGCAGGATTTCAGAGATCAAGATCCCAGCTCTTCCCACAGGAAGCAAAGGTTTGCTTAATTCACTGTGAACAAACAGAACATGACAGAAATTAGAATACAATCTGAGCAGATCTTTACTTCATACACAGCTTAGTTTAGAGCAGAGTTCATCACAGTCGACACGTTTGTGGTCTCGTACCTAAAGAGCTCTCTCATAGAGAAGCCCCCCTCCTTCAGCACAGGGCTGAGCAGCTCGGCCAGGTACAGCCAGATGTGGGGAACGTCGATGGCCATGTCGTCCGCTTGCTCCAGCGTGTCTGCAAACCTGGGAAGAGAAACAAGGACGTTGTGGTTAGGAAAAAGAGCCTGACTGAAACACGGACCAGCTTCAAATTATTAAGCAAAAACAAATGAGTTCTTATATTCAATGTAAATTCAGTAAGTTTAGAAGCAGAAAATGTTTACATGTTCCCGAAAGAAATCAATGAACGACAACTTGGTCTTTTAGAAAACCAAAAACCACTGAAAATTGTTGGTCATTCTCGCTTATTCTGGTATCGACATGTTTTTAAAATAATGAACAGGAAGATAAATGGCTGGACAACATCAAATAAATCTATTTACTATTGTTTTCTCCACACAGGGGTTCAACTGAACTCTTAAGTAGAACTGAGCAGGGGAACTGACCCTTTGTAGAACTGGGGTTTGGGCAGGATTCCCTTCTGCGCCAGCTGGAAGAGGAGCTGGCCCAAGTGGTCCCGTGTGATCTGACTGCGCTCCAGCGTCGACTCCACCCCCACACGTATGAAGATGTGTGAATGAGAGCCCAGATCAAGTTCCACCACACACTGGACAGCCTCCTGCAACAAAACAAAGACGCATGTTCAAGACTTATACTTTTATTTTCCCTTTAAGAAGGTTTATTCTATGAAATTGAAATGAAAAAAAATCCGTTATCAGTTGAATGGATCTCATCACCTTGAAATCTTTAATGTGCAGGAACTCGTCGATGATGGACTTGGACTTCCTCTCGATCTCCTCCTCAGACCGAGCAGGTTTCTCCATCGTCTGGACAGGCTCAGGTTTCACTGTCGATGCAAATAAACAACCACAGTCACAACAGTGTGATTATTGGCAGAGAGTGAATGAGTCAGTATTATCGTCCTGTCCCTCCGGTGTTGGGCAGCGACGTGCGTCTCACCAGGTTCTCGGACTCTGCTACGCTCGGGCTCAGATTCGACCTCGGTGACATTCGGCGCAGAGGTCAGTGGCTTGTTGCTGCACTCTTTTTCTGTATGGCTACGACTGGTGGGGGACGGATAAACAAAGAGTCAGGAAGGATGTCAGTGTAAATGAATATAAAGTTTTCTAACCTGTTTGGAAACTACTACAAATTAATATCACTGCCCTAAACATGGAGGAAACAAAACCCTAATAACAAAACTGATAACAGGATCTTTCAAATCAGACAGCGTTGTCATCTCATACCTTCCCCGAGTTGTCCCGGCGTTGAAGTCTGGGTTCTGTGGAGGAGTGGTGGAGGGTTGAGGTGAGGGGTTGAGCTGCAGCGCCGAGAAGCGGATGAGGCCGGCTGTGCGTGAAAGTTCTGCTCCAGAGATGAAACGTTATAAGAAAGATAAGTGATAAATAACAATTGTGGATGATCAGAGTCAAGGTCCAGTCATTAAGAGGAAGATATGTCATCTGACCCTGTATACAGGATATGTTGTAAGTTACAGTTTTATATCAGGGTTTCATCAAGTTACCTTTTAAAACCTTTTTAAGAACACAATGAAGGAAATTCTCGTAAAATGTAATAGATATTTAAGACTATCACACTCCCAGATTTTTAACAGGCTTAATATCTTAGATCCTCAAACGCGCAATGCCCTCTCGGACCACCAGGTGACCACGGACCCCTAGTTGAAAACCACTGTCTTAGATGAATCGAGACAACTACAGCTAAACAGAGCTGAACAGTCGTAACATTGTGAAGTGTGTGACACCCCTCCATCGTTAAGTGTTGTAGTATGAACTCCAAACAGTTACAGGACTCCTGATCAGCAGGTCATGTAGTGTGAACTGCACAGTGATCCGACAGCTTTACAAGTCATGTGGTGTGACCTCACCTGAGTCATTGGCCCTGGCTCCTCCACCGCTGCCCTTCACCCATGTGACTTGAGACCGGGGGCCCAGCTGGGTCGTCTCGTCCATCTGAGGCTGCAGAAAGAGAAAGAGACCATCAGGCACAAAAAAATGAGCCTTACAACTTTTCACGTTGTCTGTGATCAGTTTCTACTCATAGGTCCCTGCTGATTTCACAAAATATACTATATTCAGCTTCTCTTGTTTTGAAATTGTTTTACATTGTTAAAATCATTATACAAATCATTATGTATATTGTTCAATTGATTTACTCTGAGTCGAGGGCGTGAAATCGTGGGCATGAGGAAGAAGCACAAACAAATCAACACAAATGCCCCTGTTATGAGTCTTTTATCAGTAATAAGTAGAAAATCTAAGAAACTTGTTTACCAATATCTGTATAAATCATAAAATATTATATGTTTATGATTATACAGCAGAATCTTAACGAGTCCTGACTCTGCTTTAGGTTCACGCTTTAATTCAAATGAACATTTAAAATCTCTCAGATCAAACTATCATTAAATCAAAATTAGGTAAGTTATTTAAATGTTTAAAGTCTGTAGCCAATTCTCCAGATTTTACCCGGAGGTCACGTCTGACAACGGCTTAAGTTTCCATGGAACATGACCAGTTACCACATGGTAATTGTTTGTCATTGTTTACGTGATTCCAATGTAGAGATATGAGCAACTGAACTATGAGGGACAGAAAGTAAATAGCAGCTTCACATTTCCTGTAGCAGTGCATTTGTACAATCCTCACAGTAGAAGGTAAGAAAAAGGTAGAATGGTAAGATCTGCGTCGAAGCCTCGGAAAGCTCATCTCACCTTGGAGATCTTTGGGATCTTGTTGGGGTCGATGGTCCTGCTGTTCTTCGTCATGGGCACAGTGTTCCAGGTCTCCTCTCTCTGTACACGCTGATCCCTCTGCTCTCTCTGCTCCCTTGGATCTGTGGAGACACACCCACACAAAAAAACAAAAAACAAACAGGGAAATACAGGTTTAAGATTAGTTCACAGAAAATAGAGTGGAGTCAAACGGCTGTGAAAGTTGCAGACTGAGTGACAGTTCTGACTGCTTTAGTGGCATGCTGCGTTACAAGATGAAATATTATAGGTCAGCTAGCAGATGGGAGGGAGCGAGGGGGCTTCCTGTCTGCTGTTGGGCACAATAGCATCTCTGCAGGCTATAGGGACAGGAAGTCTACAGACTGGCTTCCTGAGTCACTATAGCTGTGCCGATGTGATTCTAAACCTTAAAGAGGATTTAGACTGCAGGCCTGACCTGGCCGTCTCTTGTTGTCCTTGGAGAGCAGTGCCTGCTGCACTTTTCTTTGCTCCTCCTGCTCTTCAATCTTTGCCTCCTTGTGGATCTGCTCGATTGTTTTCGGACCCTGGTCGGCTCTTCTTGACACCCAGTTGTGCTGAAGAAAAAAAAAAAATGTGGAGAACAACAATGACTTCAAACCGGAATCAGACAGATGTGTTAAACAGATTTCTTTGCTCTTTATCTTTGACAGATCAGAGAATTTAGGAGCATGTGTGGGTGTTAACACACTGTGCTGATACATTTTAGCATAATCAGTCAATCACAGAGGAATATTCTAATGACTGGGGACACACTGATGAATTCATTAAAGATCAATAGTTATCACGTATTCCTCAGGTTTCAACCCTTTTTCCCTGTTCAATGTTTCTATGGAATTTTCTTACATTTCTTCGGCATTATCTGTGTATCTATCTATATCAGTCCTTCTAAAAAGCATTAGAACTCCTTAACAACAGCAGTGTAGATATTCATTAAACAGAATATGACCAGAATATAGCGTATTATGTTCCTGGGCATCAGAGAGATCGATGAAATAAATCTCTCTGGTAAAATCCATCTTACCTTTAAGAATTTGATTCTTGAACTCTTTACAATTGTGCAACTGAAAGAAAAATCACGGAGACCCACTCACCAATCTCAGGTCTATAATATCCTGAAGCATGAACCGTGTCCGTGAAGACGTCTTCCCCTCTCTGACGATTTTTTCCATGTAGTTAAAATAATGATCCATCCGAGGCTGGTGAGACACAGAGGGATAGAGACGGTTAACCCAGGTTGCAGATACTATTATTCTACAGAGTTGACCAATTGTCCAGTTTATCACTTGGAACAGTCCTGACCGCCTGAGATGAAACCGGAACATTTCATCAACAGCCGTAAAAGCCCTAAAGCTTCCGTGCAGAGGAAACAACCACATTAAACAGGATGAAACTCCTCTGAAGGACAAGATGGATGATTCATTACCACATTCTGTCAGATTTAATTCACAGCAGAATATAGGAGATGTAAAAATGTTGCAGAAATATATTTCAGTAGGAAGCAAAATCTTGTAAGCAGCTGCTTTGGGATTGAATCACACCAGACTTTTCTCTTTTATGTCTTGGAAACTGTGTCCTTGTAAATCAGAATCACCTCCTAAATCACTTATTTGACACGTGCAGAAGAATACATCTTGTTAGGATAATTTGAAAGGGAAACCAGACGCATATTATCCCGTAGATTATATTCGAAGCGTTCAATCTGTAGCCCTTCAGACCTTTCTAAGACCGTAATAAAAGAAATTTAAGATTTATGTAAAATGTACAACCACCAGCTCACCTTAGCCTTTGCTAAGTCGAAGTCCTTGCCGATGGTGGTGAACAGCCTGCAAAGACACTCCAAAGAGTCTTCGTCGTTGTTCACCAGAAGCTTGACCACACAGTCATGCATGATGTTCTCATTTAGCATTTTGAGCTTAAAGAGCTCGCCGATGAACTTGATATTGCCGATGGAACGCCGCCGGGCAATGTCCTTGGCCTCCTGCAGCTCTACCTGAAGTCGGTCACGCTCCGTCTAATGGGACAAGGAAACAAACCTCTTGAACAGAGTTGAAACAGAAACTAAAAATGTTTCGGTAAAGATCTGGTGTCACACTTACCGATGCAGCAGAGTCCAGCTCCTTCTGCTTCCTCTCAAACACCACATCATCCTCCTTTCCTTTCTCAAACTCCTTCTGACAGCGTCTTAGCAGCAGCGTTTGAAAGTTCAGTGTGGTGTTGGGTTTGTCAGTGCTGGGCACTTTGAGCTGCACATGAACAGTAAGTGGAATGAATTCAGTAGAGAACAGAAGCATTAAGACAAAATAAATAATGAACTAACCGTGAAAAAAAAAGTTTTCTGCGGGTTTAACATTTGTTTTTATATATCGCAAATTAACATTTTCGAATTTGGATTATTTTGATTTTAATGACTTGATTTTTAAGGTTATGTTATCAAATGATGGCAGACAGAAATGTAATAGTTTCTCTAGAACTCTTGTTAATAGAGTCTATAATTAAGGATATGCACATTTAATAAATTGTGTTTTAAAGGATTATTTGTGACTGATTTTCAAACTACTTAATAAATAGTGTCATCTGGTGTAGACTCTAGAGGCATCAAAACAATAAAACCTCATCATCATACTCTACTGAATTGTGTTGCTTTTCACAGCATTATTCTGCATCAAGGCAGAGCTGAATATGAACCAATTGATCCATTTGCTGCATAAACATTTAGCAAATTGTTGACTCCATATTGAGACACTGTGTGCACGCCCCTCCAATAGATGGTTTAAAGATTACACTTAATTCCTCCTTCGTGTTTTTGCATCTGATGAATGCGCCAGTTTACGAAAAAGCTATATTTATGTACTTCTCCAAATCCAATTCAAACAATTACATTGCAAACACAAGACTCTCTTGTTCCAAAGTCGACACACTTCTCTGCTCAACTAAGCGACCTGCTTACCGTGGCGAGGCAGCGGCACATGCTCCCGTAGGCCACCGAGAAGCTGGGCTCGTCGATGGCCTTCTCAAACACCAGGTCAATGACTCCTTTGAGCCGCTCCTCAGTGTCGATGGTCAGGTCCGTCACCTGCTTCATGAGCTGGTTGAACTTCTCAGGCGTCAGCTTGTTCAGGATACTACGGACCTTCTTGAACAGGTCCTGAGGGAGTAGGTCATAACAGGTACTTAAACTCTGAGGTCATCGATCACAAAGACCAATCTCTCACCCATCTCTTGACCCAATCTTCAATCACGTAGACTAACATTTATTATCAGAAAACACTGTATATGTAATTTCTATATATGCCCACTGCTTTGTGGATTTCAGATTGTGTATATTTGGTCGTACCTGTGTTTTGTTGGACTCTGGTTCCGCTGGGAGGCTTTCCCTCTTCATGCCTGGTTTCCATGCATTCTCTGATTTCTTCAGCTGAACATCGTCGTGCAAGGACAGGCTCATGATGACCTTCCTGGGTGGTGGTCGCCGGACCCCAAGGGTTACAGGCTTTACATAGGAAGAAAGGGAAAAACAGTATTATAACCATGACTCAATATCTTTTAAATGAGCCAAAATAACGGATTTTCAATTTCAGTGTTTAAGTTTGTGTAAGTGTCAAAAGATTGGCCTTCCAGAAACTGCTTCCATTCTTTGAACCAAGCAAAGCTCTCGCCTTGTATTTGACAAAAAGATGCTGTTTAAGTCTAATCAAACTTCTCGCCTGACTCCTGTGAAGAAAATGAATAAGCCCAAAAATATTTCGGATCAACCTGATTTTGACCCATGCTAAAGCAAAACCCTACTTCAAATTCAAAAGAGTTTTTCTGTTTTGAATTAACCATCAAAAGAAACTCAAATCCTCCAGTGGTGTCATATCACCGACCTCCAACAGTATTTTCTGTTGACTGTAACAGAAGCTAGAAAGTGGAAGAGTGTGTTTGTTAGTCACTTACTTGAGCGCCTTGTCCTACCACCATTTGTCTGCCAAAATCTGCAAAGGCAGTTGTGAAATCAGGTCCTCTGGAAATCTTTGGAGAATCCACGTCTCGAGATGGAAACTTGAATGCACTCATCTGCAAAACACACACACACATACACACACACACACAATGAAATGAACAGCAGGGGGAGCAATGAACCCCCCCCAATAGTAGGTGGGCAAAAAGAGTCTGGTTTAAGAATGTGTGTGTGTGTGTGTGTGTGGACACTTAAAGGTGACCCTTGCTGAATGACAGTCATATAGCACATTACCAGCTCTTGCTTTATGTATTTTTACTTTACTTTCATTATTTATTCTTTTTTTTATCAGTTAAGAGCCCAAGTACTCAGCCTTACTTCCTCAGAAAGGACCACTACAGATTTCCATTGATTGATTGATTGATTAACCCTGTAATAGGTTTAATCACAGTGTAATACTATTGTCTAACAGTCTATGAGTCTGTAACATACCTTTTCTAGCACCACGTCACTGATTGGTGGGAGTCCCTCAGGCTTCTGTATGCAAGCAGGCATCAACTGCAAGCTCAACAGGAAGGCCCTGTCATACGTACGCTTCCCACTGGGATCGGCCAGGTCTGGACAACCAAGAGAAAGAGTGAATATAGTAGATTTACACACTGGCAACTTGTCTCTATCGTCTGGACAATTGAGTTATTACTGTTATGGTGCCAGGAGGACATACAGCTGTTATTACCGACACAAATTACACTCATTTAAAACCCATTGGTATCTTACAATAAATAAGCTCTTCAAATTCCTTACTTATGGGCCTATAAGTATTTGCTTGATATAATTTATAACAAAAACAGAAACATGATGAAATAATAAAGCCCGTAATAATTAAATTTTTAGAATTGGGTCATTTCATGCCAAATCATCGTACTTTGGGCCACACAGTAACAGATCTTAATTTAATTGAATGTGCTGATTTGGTCACATGAGACACACATGGATCTGAAATTTGACATATCACAGATCCTAATTAATGGAGATATGGGCTTTCCAAGTTTATTATTTAGGGGAACTCTGACTTTGACTGGTCATATCTCCTTTAACATGAGAATGTTTCTCATATCATGTTGAAAGCTCTGGAGTTCAAACTGCCTTGGATAGATTGTTAAGAGTTGCACTCCTTCCTCTTAGAATCTGTGGAAATAGTTTAATAGAATGGTGAGAGTGTTGGGTCAGACCTGGCCCTGGTTTGGTGCGGGAGGCCCCTTTTATCAAAGGCTTCTGCGGTTGAGGCTTTTGGGACTGTTGCTGTGGCTGAGGCCGCGGCTTTGGAGTTTGGCTGCTGCTCAGCTGCTGCGATATGAGGTAGAAATGTGAGGATAATGAGGGTGCAGTCATAAAAACTAGCAACACAGAAAACCAGAAAGACAGGCACAGAGATGAAGGCAGAGCGGGTACACTACAAACAGATAAACAAACAAGCAAGCCCAAATGCCGGATTAAGCAGACAGTCCAATGGGAGTGTGGTTAAGAAAAAGACAGGGGGAGCCAGAGAGAACGAAGACCAATGTCGGAAGAATGGGTTGATACAAAAATAAAAGGGTCGAAAAAAGACAGAAAAATAGAGAAATGTGATCAATATTTAGCATGGCCCTTGAAGGAGATTATAAATATTGAAATGGTCCTTGATAGAAAAAACGGTTCCACTACCCCGGAATGAGAGCAACCATCAACTGTAAACAGGTCAGTGTGTTTCTTTCACCTTTGCAGCCTGCGGGGAAGGGAAAGGCATGGATGCCCTGGGCTTCATGATTGGTTGATTAGTGGGGTAGACGGCTAGAGGAGTCTTTGAGCCAGGCCGCTTGGAAGAAGTGTTTGTCGGGATGGTGGTTCTAGCAGTCTGTATCTGAGTCCTCTGCAAAAACTGTAGGAAAGATGGAAGAGAAACACAGAAGACATTAAGAACGATCCCAGAGACAGCTGACTCATTTCTGCAGGCTGCTATGCTTTGATCTAAAGTACAAAAAAGTTCTGCTTCTAATGTGTAAGGCAAAGTTCTGATGGACATCTATTAAGTAACATTATATACATTTCCAACAAGTTTTACCAATAACCAGGGAATAATTACCTGATGATGTGTCTGTCACGTCTCAGTAGCAATCTGGTGGTGTCTGATATATCACTTAGCACTTGGACTTTAGTGGACAAAGTCAAAAGCCAAAGTTTGCAAATAGTACAGCGAGTTAGGCACTTATTGTTGTGTCTGTGGTGACTCTGTAGCAAACTTGTGGGTTGTGAGCAGATGTCCAGCAATGAGGGAGAGAAGTAATGATGTTAAATACACATAAAAGGAACCACATAGCACATTATAGGACAAAGGAAAATCTGCCTTTAAACCGATGGACATCTTGGACAAGCTGCAGTTTACTGGGGTGGCCACTAGTGGCTGGCTCCAAGAAGGGGTCAATTCCCTTGTTAATATAAAGGAATAACTCACTATAAAATAATGTTATGTGCTGTGTATGTTCCATCTGGTTCTTATAGTTTATTCTGTGTTCAGCAGGTGGAAGCACCACAGATTTTCAAACAGAACCGATGTACTGGGCTCTGGGTTTGTACCCTCATGGTTAAATGCACATATTGTAAGACGCTTTGGATAAATGTATTGAAAGAAATAAAACATTAAACAAAATAAATGTCTTTCTACCTCATATGTTATATTCAAGGTGATAATCTCCCATAGAGCTGTTGATAACAATCCACATCAAGTCTCTCAACTTCTCTCTGAAGACATAATTATATACTTATTATTAGAACTGTTTACAACACCGGTGTGTGCAGATTATAATCATATCTAAACTGTAACCGTAAAGAGGGGGATGAGTGTGGCAGTGACAGGTCAAATATCAAAATCACAACTGTTTGCTGTCCTGGCTCCTAAATGAGCTCCCCATCGACAACCGGACACCAGAAAGCTCACACATCTTCTGCGGCAAACTAAACACTTAACTCTTCCGACTATACCTTGAATAAAATTTGAAATTAACAATTTAGTAGCACTTAAAATGCACTTACTTATAGCACTTTGTAGTTTTGCTTTATTTTTGAAGAAATTGTACTTTCTTGATTCTTGTTGTTCTAGATTTGTACCCTCAGGGTTGAATGCACTTATTGTAAGTCTGTTTGGATAAAAGCGTCAGCTAAATGAAATGTAAAATCTAAATGTTAAATCTAAATCTAAATGTTAAATATGAATCTAAATCTAAATGTTAAATCTAAATATTAAATCTAAATCTAAATGTTAAATGTTAAATGTAAATGTTTTGGGTGAAACCAAATATTTAACTAATATGCAAATTCAAATGCCGGTAACAGAAAGTAAAAAAAAAAAGCTTGAGGAGGTCAGAGTGTGTTTATAGTGGCAAATAAGGAATAAATCTTATCCGGGGAAATGGACTCTTGGATTATCGTGATATTAACTACATAAAAAAACAAAAACATTTGGAGAAACTTTATTTGAAGAGTTTTTAGTGTCACTTTTATGAAGAATGCAGGACTTATGACCTGCAGCCACTATAACTATTGTAATACCGGCTCCGTGCATCTGTGCGCCCGGCGAACAACAAACGACACCGCGGGACGAACTCACCTTAAGAGTCGGAGGAAAAGTGAAAGAGTTTGTAGTTTGAATCCTTAACAATGTTTTATTTAGATTTAGATTCCTGCTCAGCGGCTCTGCCCCATTACGACAGTGACGCCGCAGGTGTCCCATAGTCGTGGTGCCGGCCGTCCGCCGGGAGGCGCTGTTTCCCCTCCAAAGTTTAAAATATATTCAAAAACACGGTGCAAGTGTGAGGAGCCACTTTCAATATAAGACTGATATTTATGCGTTTTTACTCAACTCAATGTGTATGTGTCATTCAACAGATGCTTATTTAAACCACCTGATTAAATATATAGATACAGATAGAAGGAATTTTATTTAATATCCAACTTTGTGTTGATTACCTGATTCAACAAATGTCATCTTGGTTTTAAGTTATTCCTCATTTTTGGAACAAATGCGTCTAAACAATAATCTAATGATCTTGGATTTGTGGGCTTCTATGATGTATTTATGTTTGTTTATATTTTATTTCATTTATTGATATGGAAACTTTAAAGGATTCAAAAAATGAGAATCTAATAATAAAATTGAATCTAATGAAAAAATTAACCATCTAATTTATAAAAAATATATGTATATATTTTAAGAGAAAATAAAATGTGAACTTTTATAAAAATATATTAATTGAACTATTAATACCTAGGTTTAAAATAATTAAAACAAAAATAAAATAGCCATATAATAACTACAAAACATGTCTGAATATGAAAAAAATATATATTTATGTCCTTTACGTGTATATATAGATATCTTGGAGAGAGAAGAGTCCTTCAGGTTCATTGTAATTGAATATGGAGATAATGAAGATCTTTCAACCCTGAAACTATCTACCTCTGATACATTCTGATAGGATGTCTGTCTGCTGTGACTCATGGGAGCTGGAGTTCTTCAACAGAAACTATACAAACTAATTCAACCTTGGTGAAGTCTGAAAGGAGTTTGTTTTTTGACAGCTTGTTGACAACTTCAAATTATTTAACTATCCAACTATAACTAACTCAAACTGAAACTGGTTGGCTACTAATACAACTTTGCCTGAGGTTCGGTGAGTGTTTAACTTCTTAATTGCTTAAACAATTTAAGCAATTTGATAAAATAAAATCAACACAAACATTAACTGTAACAATATTAGTCTTAAAACTAGTTCAAAAGCATATCACCATTAAATGGTTTATGGAAGATCCTACATAGATGATATTCTTCTTCACTGATGCAAACTGGAAAGAAACCTTCAATGAATTAAATTATGTAGTGATGACATGGAGGGAAAACCTCTGGCTTTTGGGATCCTTGTGGCAGTTTCCCACTTTCAGTTGGTAGTCCAGCCATGGGTACACAAACATAATAAACTTGAACTGTGAAAATAGACTTAAAAGTAAAAACCGATAAAAGTAAAACCTTCATGGGAAATAAAGTGGAAAAAAACATCTGGTAACCTCTGTCTAATGATGACACAACAAAACAACTTCTTCTGATCAGCAGTGGTAGACAACCGTTTTGTATCTGTAAACATAAGTCACTGGTTTCAAGAGTAAAAAAATGAACCCCTTAAGAACACACAAACTGAACAGAGAACTCATATCCTGAAACATGAGCCTTTAACCTTCACTGAGAAAAAGCAACAGTGATAATATAAAACATTTGTACAATATTTTCATATTTCAGCCTCTTACCACTTTTGTCGTATTTAACTGTAAAGTGAATATTTCAGGGTTTTGTGTCTAATCTTCAGTTCTTGAAAATACCTGTCAAACAATTATATACAGTCATATTGAACAGTGCAAGATTATTGCTTGGACATTACCTAAATAATTGCCAATAAATTGAATCATCAGCTAACCAATACGTCTCCGGTATCCATGTTCACAGTGGGTGTGTTTTGGGCGATCAGGTGGTCACGTGACCACATTATACCGCACAACACTCAAACATGTCATAGCTTCATAAACACACAATCTAGATACACACATACAAAAGATGGTACAAATAAGAAATATATGAGGCGTCAAGCTGCTGAGACACTTCCAACGACACGGTGCTGTTTGATTGTTTGGGCTTCGACGACTAAACAGACCAAACGAGTGGAACCCAGTGTCGTTGATCCTGAGGCGACGGCAGCTCATCGCTCAGCTGCTCCTCCTTGTCTGATCACACAGTTCTTCTGTCGATGCTACGGCAACTTCCAACACAACACAACTGTCTCAGTTCATCACACACACAGACAGACACACAAACTGAGTCGTATCCCCTATGAGCACCAAACCATGGAAAGAACAAATCATGAGAACGAGCATTTTTAAATACCTTTTTTTGTCTTTAATGTTTTTACAAGCGTTGAACCTGCTCTGTAGGTCTTGAGTATTACAAGCATGTCTTGTTTCTTGCTCAGCGAACCTGGCCATTTGATTTTTAAAGTTGCATTTTTTCGTTTGAATGTATCTGGTTTGATCGTCTGCGTTTGTTTTTCGACAGTTCTGTGGACTGACCTGCATCGCTTCATGAATGCATACCTCGACCTCTCGTGAGGTGTATGTACATATCAACGCAGAATAGGCCGAGGCTCTGTGGTTATCAGGAGGATGACCTTTGAACCCCGGCCGTCACACACGGACAACGGTGACAGTTCCTGTGCATCCATTTGATTTTTATCTTTGCTTCCCCTTCATCCCAAATAACTTTGCTTTACCCTGTTTTAAACCAAACAGTGTGGAGTCCGGGGAGGCCATTTCATTTCATTATTATTTTTGTTATTATAATTAATTATATGTTATTTCTGTTCTGTTGTCGTGAGCATCTGCAAATGTTAAATAACTTTCATATTTGCAGTCCTTAAAAAAATAATAAATTAAAGAGTCCGGAACCTATGTATCTTAAGTCTCTTCTTATAAAGTAACAAAAGAAAAGTAAGTTAAAATTTAAAACAAAAATATTTTCTATGTATAATACAGGTATTTAGTGCTTCTGCCGTTGGAATCCAAACTCAAAATGGCGGCATGTTTCAGAACCGTACCGCAGAAAAAAATTCCAGCCGTAAACATGTCGTCCTGCTCACGCACCCATTTTGAACGTTTGTTCTGCTGTAAGGATGTAGTTCTACTACGTCATGTCCCCCGGGGGTCTCCCCTCATCAATTATCTTCCGACTCCTCCTCTGCCTCCCGCAGCCAGGTGAAGAAGGCCGTGACGGACTTAAGGGCCACGCCCTTACCCAGCTGCTCGGCCGGGTCTTTGCTCGTCTCCCACTTGTAGAACGCGTCCTCGGAGATGACGTCCTCGTCGTAGAGACAGTCGAAGAACATCCGGAGGAGGTCTGGAGAACAAAGACATGTCAGTCATCGTTTCAGCTGTGACGAAACGGAAATGAATCACATTTTTCTGTGAGGTGAGACCAATTCATTATGTTATCAATTCAATAAAATGGGATTTTGTATCTTGATAAGAAACAAAAAATTGATGATTAGAAACTACTGAAGACGGCATTGTGTTTAGCAAAAGTGATTTGGAGTGATGTTCCTCAAATGAACGAATCAAGTTAATGTCAGTGGAGAAAAAATTTGAGATTCAACGTTTTTTTCAAATTCTTCAAATGTCCTTAAAGTGCTAAAAAAATTAACGGCAAAATGAAAATTCCATATAACAAGGCAAAGTTCTTCTGCTGATGAGAATCATGTGACAAGAAGTAAAGCTCCAGAAAAGCTACTTAATGGACCTCGTGGTGAGATTGAACTGTTCCACTGGTTTGATCACAACTGAGAACTTGTTCCACAGTTTATTCTTAAGAAACAAAGGAAAGGGATGATGTGGGAGTTTCATTTGGAGTGAACTCGGACGCAGAACTTACTTGGAGGCTGATCGAGGGCGACGATCAGCGACTGAAGTGCATAAAGTGCTTGCAGCTGTCGCTCAGTGTCTGAGTTAAGGTACTTGAGTAATACAGGCAATCTCTTCTGAATGAGGGCCGTGTCCACTCGACAGTTGGTGTTATCTGCACAGTGAAGAAGGAGACAGAGTAAATTCATATGCTGGCAGAGAATAAATATTGTAATCAGCGGTGCGATTTGAGCAGAGGAGTCTTTGCTCCAGCTGGTGGAGAGCTTACCTTTCACTGCTGCCTTACACACCGCCGTCATCAACGCCCTCAGGAAGTGAGACGAGCTCATCTGTGATTCATCCAGGTTCTCCTGAGAAACAGAGAACAGAGGAGGAGGAAGAGTTAAAACACAGCGTCTGTCAAATTCACAAGAATCAGCTCAGAAGTGATGACACTGAAGAGCAGTCAACACAAAGCCCTTTTCAGACAGGACCTGAATGTGAATGGCCTTTCCCACATGCACAACCCTGCTGGAGATTCTCTGCACAGACACATCAACAACAAATCCTCCGCATTATTCAGGCGAGAGGTGGAGCAGCCGGGTGCAGCAGGCAGAGGCAGGAAGTGACGGATTAACTCTGCTGCAGAAATCATATGATCGTGTACCGACACTGTCATTGGCTCTCGTCACCATAAACATCTCCGTTGGTGTCTTCTACACCTGTGACGCCTGTTTTTCAGATAGAGAGAGATATTTGTTTGTTTGTAAAATGTATATTTTGAAAAACTGAAAATATATTACAAATTCAAGGGTTACGGGCCAATGAAGAACCTGTGGAGAGAATTTGATAAAGAAATAACCAGACATATTAAGAGTACTGATTTCTATGAGTGTGAAATTTGGTGGAGACTGTCGGGCCACAGAGGAGGTACGTGCTCTAATGGGTGCTTTTGGTTTTATTTATTATTTATATTCACCAGAAATTTGGTGCGAGTTCAAAGTATGTAGATGTGTAACTAACATATTTCTGGTCTAAAACTGGAGCTTATGTTTTCATTTGTTGAGTCAGTTTGTCAGCAGGATTCATCAAAAGCTACTGAAGTGATTTTCATGAACGTTTGTGGACCCAGGGAGGAAACCGTAAACATTTTGGGGCACAGGTGGATCCAGGAATTGTATTGATGAGATCTAACCAGCAGTCTTGGACCAACATTAGCTTCAAGGTCCTAAATATAATTATATTCTATTTCTTTACGAGGTGTAACTCAGCCCCACTCCGTCTGCCCTTCAGGATTTTTACCACTAACTCGCAGAGACTGGTTGATTTCACTTGTCGTACCTCCACCCAGTCAAAGATCTGCTCATCACTGGCCATGTCCTCCAGCAGGAGTCTCTCCAGCTGTTGTCTCAGCTCCTCGGGAGACCAGATTCTTTCGGACAGAGTCGCCTCAGAGCTGGAGGCGTCCGATTGAAGAAACTGGAGTTTCTGTTCGAGTGGAGACAACATTGATACGGTGAGGAAGTATAGAAGAGAAGGACGGCATGGAAACAATACAAAAAACATTAGAAAGTTCTTATTTGTCTCAATTAGTTAAAAAGTCTTCAAACAGCTGATAGATGGTAACAACTGGGTTTCCCCCCTATTGGTATTTCTTGGGCCTTGAGGAGCGTTGACCTTCATCACTGACCTGTTGTGAGATGAAAGCCTGGACATCCTCTTCCTCCGGCAGAAGGTCAGTCCAGTTGAGGCCTGATTCTTCCCACAGAGAAGCCACAGTACGATGGCCCTGTGGAGACGAGATGGGACAACATCACAAACCTATGCTCTGAAATGTCTTTTCTATTACGAGAAATATTTCATCCATAAACTTACTTAATGAATTAGAAAATATTTGCTTCAAATCAAAAGATCAAATCAGTTGAAAAGTGGATTTCATTGATATTTTTCATTTACTGGTTTATAATTATTATAACAGAATCATAATAATAACACTGAATGAATAATACAAAAAAAATGCTACAGTGAACTCCAGTGCAGTGCAACAGTCAATAATCTGTGTTTATTTACATTATATCTGCAGCTGAGTCACTTGTTATAATCCACCTGCTTCATAATGACAGGTACCAGGAAAAAAGAGTGAAGAACAGACTGAAGTGTTTCTTACCATTTGTTTGCATAGTATGAGCAGGATTTCAGAGATCAAGATCCCAGCTCTTCCCACAGGAAGCAAAGGTTTGCTTAATTCACTGTGAACAAACAGAACATGACAGAAATTAGAATCCAATCTGAGCAGATCTTTACTTCATACACAGCTTAGTTTAGAGCAGAGTTCATCACAGTCGACACGTTTGTGGTCTCGTACCTAAAGAGCTCTCTCATAGAGAAGCCCCCCTCCTTCAGCACAGGGCTGAGCAGCTCGGCCAGGTACAGCCAGATGTGGGGAACGTCGATGGCCATGTCGTCCGCTTGCTCCAGCGTGTCTGCAAACCTGGGAAGAGAAACAAGGACGTTGTGGTTAGGAAAAAGAGCCTGACTGAAACACGGACCAGCTTCAAATTATTGAGCAAAAACAAATGAGTTCTTCTACTCAATTTAAATTCAGTAAGTTTAGAAGTAGAAAATGTTTACATGTTCCCGAAAGAAATCAATGAATCGTTGGCAAAGTTTCTTAAAGTTTGAGAGTTGATGATAAATCTGTAAGAACATAAGGAAAACCCAAAAATACACTGGAAATTGGCCACAGTAAAGTAGACATTTTAGTTTTTTTAAACTAAATAAAAAATTAGATGTAAAAACAGTCCATTCTAGAAGAGACATTTCTCTATTTCCTTGTATCAACATAATTATAGGTTTAGAAAATAATGAACAGGAAGATAAATGGCTGGACAACATCAAATAAATCTATTTACTATTGTTTTCTCCACACAGGGGTTCAAATGAACTCTTAAGTAGAACTGAGCAGGGGAACTGACCCTTTGTAGAACTGGGGTTTGGGCAGGATTCCCTTCTGCGCCAGCTGGAAGAGGAGCTGGCCCAAGTGGTCCCGTGTGATCTGACTGCGCTCCAGCGTCGACTCCACCCCCACGCGTACAAAGATGTGCAACTGAGAGCCCAGATCAAGTTCCACCACACACTGGACAGCCTCCTGCAACAAAACAAAGACGCATGTTGAAGCCTTATACTTACATTTTTCCCTTTAAGAACGTTTATCTATGAAATTGAAAAGAAAATAATCCGTTATCAGTTGACTGGATCTCATCACCTTGAAATCTTTAATGTGCAGGAACTCGTCGATGATGGACTTGGACTTCCTCTCGACCTCCTCCTCAGACCGAGCAGGTTTCTCTATCGTCTGGACAGGCTCAGGTTTCACTGTCGATGCAAATAAACAACCACAGTCACAACAGTGTGATTAATGGCAGAGAGTGAATGTGTCAGTATTATCGTCCTGTCTGTCTGGTGTTGGACAGCGACGTGTCTCACCAGGCTCTCGGACACTGCTGCGCTCTGGCTCAGATTTGTCCTCGGTGAAACTCGGTCTCCGGGGTTCGGCTCCCTCTCGCTCCCTGTCTCTTCGCGGCTCCTCCGGGGCTTGACTCTCCAGCAGCTCCTTCGAACTGCTTCCCCTGGTGAACGGCCCAGGCCGTACAGATGGCGGTGCAGAGATCAGCGGCTTGTCACTGCGCTCTCTGCCTGTACTGCTACGACTGGTGGGGGACGAATAAACAAAGAGTGAGGAAGGATGTCAGTGTAAATGAGAAACTCTGAGTATCAAGCTTTTCAACCAATTTGGAACCTAAAGTAAACTTGCTCCTACAAATTATTATCACTGACATAAACAAAAACAAAAACTAATAACAAAACTGATTTATTTTCAAATTCAATGGAAACTAGTTAAGCAGAGTTATAAATTTAATAAACCAGGAGAGATAAATCTCAGAATCACAGAGACTCTCCTCATGTTTCAGAGAAACCTAACACCAACAGGATTCTTCAAATCAGACAGCGTTGTCATCTCATACCTTCCCAGAGTTCTCCTGGTGTCGAGGTCTGGGTTCTGTGGAGGAGTGGTGGAGGGTTGAGGTGTGGGGGTGGACTGCAGCGCCGAGAAGCGGTTGAGGCCGGCTGTGCGTGAAAGTTCTGTTACAGAGATGAAACGTTATGGGAGAGATAAGTGAAAAATAACAATTGTGGATGATCAGAGTCAAGGTCCAGTCATTAAGAGGAAGATACGTCACCTGACCCTGTATACAGGATATGCTGTAAGTTACAGTTTTATATCAGGGTTTCATCAAGTTACATTTAAAACATTTTTAAGAACATAATGAAGGAAATTCTCTTTAAACGGAATAGATATGAAAGACTATCACACTCCCAGATTCCTACAGCTAAACAGAGAGGAACAGTCGTAACATGTGAAGTGTGTGACACCCTGTCCTCGCAGACTCTAAACAGCTACAAGACTCCCGATCACAAGACAGCAGGTCATGTAGTTTGAACTGCACAGTGATCTGACAGCTTTAAAAGTCATGTGGTGTGACCTCACCTGAGTCATTGGCCTTGGCTCCTCCACTGCTGCCCTTCCCCCATGTGACTTGAGCCCGGGGGCCCAGCTGGATCTTCTCGTCCATCTGAGGCTGCAGAAAGAGAAGCGATTATGGTCACATTTCCAGCAATAAAAAATACAGATGACAATAGTAGAAAATCTGAAAGGAAAAGTCTAAAGGTTTAGACTGAAATCTACAGGTACAGATTTCAACTATTCCATGTTCTCAAAATGTCCAGCAGAGGGAGAACTAAGCTTCTTTCCAAAGCACTGTCTGAATTCTGCAATGCCCAATGTTAATCAAGGACAAGTCCCAGCCTAATTTCTGTCTCCATACCATAAGTTGTATTTTGTAAACATGAGGTGACCCAACGGCTTAGTGAACGAGTGTGCTCCCTGTTCTACACTGAAACATGGCAGAGTGCATCCAGCAGGTGGAGATCCCATAAAGTCTGTTCTCCTTCTATTCTGCAGTACCTCATGGATCCTTTGTGCCACCTTTGCACTGCCGAACATGTAAACTACAGTAATGTAGATCAGATGGGAGCGGGGAGAGTTTGTACAAACAGCCCGGTTGTGCAGATTCCAAGGATTAATCATAAACAGTTATGGGACCCAAGTTATCTAACCCTATGTACGGTTTTCAAGCCAGAGAACAGAAACCACAGACGAGGAAGTCTGAGACTAAAATGGAAAAACATTTAATGAACACGAGACGAACTTGTCACAACAAGAAGAAAGAACTCACAGCTTTATCATTATTACAAAGCTGCCGATGTTCGATCGAGATAGAGTTTTCAAAACAGCCTCCAGATTCAGCACAGACAATCAGGCACAAAAAATGAGGCTCACAACTTTTCACGTTATCTGTGGTTTCTACTCAGAGGTCACTGCTGATTTCACAAAATCTACTATTTTCAAATACTCTTGTTTTGATAATTTTTTTACTATATTAAACTCATCATACAAAACTTAACTGTTTAAGTATCGACCCAGGTTGATAAGTTTAAGGAAGTTTAAGTGTAGACCCAAATGCCTTGAACTTGTTATACTTTTCTGATTGTACAGCATCCTCTTAACAAGTCCTGACTCTACTTTAGGTTCCAACTTTAATTCAAATTAACCTTTCAAATCTCTCAGATCGAGTCAGTTACCAATAGCTTGTTGTTTGTCAATCTCCATCTGTATAAATATGAGCAACTGAACTAAAGGGGACCGAAAGTAAATAGCAGCTGCACGTCTCCTGTATGAAGTGTTTGATTAATCCACACAGTAGAAGGTAAGAAAAAGGTAAAATGGTAAGATCTGCGTCGAAGCCTCGGAAAGCTCATCTCACCTTGGAGATCTTTGGGATCTTGTTGGGGTCGATGGTCCTGCTGTTCTTCGTCATGGGCACAGTGTTCCAGGTCTCCTCTCTCTGTACGCGCTGATCCCTCTGCTCTCTCTGCTCCCTTGGATCTGTGGAGACACACCCACACAAAAAAACAAAAAAAACAAACAGGGAAATACAGGTTTAAGATTAGTTCACAGAAAATACAGTGGAGTCAAATGGCTGTGAAAGTGGCAGACAGAGTGACATTTCTGACTGCTTTAGTGGCATGCTGCGTTACAAGATGAAATATTATAGGTCAGCTATTAGATGGGAGGGAGCGAGGGGGCTTCCTGTCTGCTGTTGGGCACAATAGCATCTCTGCAGGCTATAGGGACAGGAAGTCTACAGACTGGCTTCCTGAGTCACTATAGCTGTGCCAATGTGATTCTAAGCCTTAAAGAGGATTTAGACTGCAGGCCTGACCTGGCCGTCTCTTGTTGTCCTTGGAGAGCAGTGCCTGCTGCACTTTTCTTTGCTCCTCCTGTTCTTCAATCTTTGCCTCCTTGTGGATCTGCTCGATTGTTTTCGGACCCTGGTCGGCTCTTCTTGACACCCAGTTGTGCTGAAGAAAAAAAAAAATGTGGAGAACAACAATGATTTCAAACCGGAATCAGACAGATGTGTTAAACAGATTTCTTTGCTCTTTATCTTTGACAGTTCAGAGAATTTAGGAGCATGTGTTGGTGTTAACACACAGTGCTGATACATTTTAGTATAATCAGTCAATCACAGAGGAATATTCTAATGACTGGGGACACACTGATGAATTCATTAAAGATCATTAGCGATCACGTCTTGCTCAGGTTTATTCCATTTTTCCCTGTTCAATGTTTCTATGAAATTGTTCCCTTTCCATACTGAGGGCCTATGGATAGAGGCTGTCGTGTGATGTACAGACTGTGTGCGTCGAGGACAATTTTGGGCAATAGAAATTAAAGTAAAAAGCGCCTAATTTTGCAGTAATTATGTTCAGTACATCGATGTGAGGAAAAGACTACACATTCATCTGAGTTTGCTGTGTTTGATGAGATATTTTTCTCAAGATGAAAATCCATCAGAAAGGACTAATTTACTGGTGGTAAGAACTTTATATCACCATCTCAGGATCATATCGAGCTTGTAAGTAGTTAAATGGGATTGTTCGTCCTTTGCGAGGAAGAAGAAGTAAAAGTGAAATGGCAAAGACCCACTCACCAATCTCAGGTCTATGATATCTTGTAACATGAACCGTATCCGAGACGATGTCTTCCTCTCTTTGACGATTTTTTCCATCTGGTTAAAATACTGATCCATCCGAGGCTGGTGAGACACAGAGGGAGAGAGATGGTTAATTTGAAGGTCATGTTCAGCATGTCTCCATTCAATCTACTAGACAGCAGGTTGCAGATACTATTATTCTACAGAGTTGACCAATTGTCCAGTTTATCACTTGGAACAGATGAAACCAGAAAATTTCATCAACAGCAGCATGAAAACCGTAATAGCCCAAAACAAACGGATATTTATATATATATGAGAGAGAGAGAGAGATAGATAGAGAGAGAGAGAGAGAGAGAGAGAGAGACCACCGGATCATTCATGTCTCTCCAAGTATCTGAGGACTCCGACTGAGTCCAGCTGGGAGTCACCGAGTGAGCAGAGCTGAGTGGCGACACTGAGGGGATATTCCTCATAACCTACTTGTAAGCAGCTGCTGTGGAATTAAATCACACCAGACTTTTCTCTTTTAAGTCTTGGAAACTGTGTCCTTGTAAATCAGAATCACCTCCTAAATCACTTATTTGAAACGTGCAGAAGAATACATCTTGTTGGGATGAAAGCAGAGACATGAACTGATCTTTGGCTGCTCTAATGTCAAAAACACAGCTGACAAAAAGTTCTCATCACATCTTCATCCCTGGAAATAACGCATCGCTCTTAATATTTTATTTAAAAAGGGAAACCAGCTGCATATTATCCTGTAGAAGCGTTCAATCTGTAGCCCTTCAGACCTTTCTAAGACCGTTATAAAATAAATTTAAGATTTATGTAAAATGTACAACCACCAGCTCACCTTAGCTTTCTCAAAGTCAAGGTCCTTGCCGATGGTGGTGAACAGCCTGCAAAGACACTCTAAAGACTCTTGGTCATGGTTCTTCAGCAGCTTGACCACGCAGTCATGCATGATGGCCTCCGTTAACATTTTGAGCTTAAAGAGTTCGCCGATGAACTTGATGTTGCCGATGGAACGCCGCCGGGCAATGTCCTTGGCCTCCTGCAGCTCTACCTGAAGTCGGTCACGATCCGTCTAATGGGACAAGGAAACAAACCTCTTGAACAGAGTTGAAACAGACACTAAAAATTATTCGGTAAAGATCCGGTGTCACACTTACCGATGCAGCAGAGTCCAGCTCCTTCTGCTTCCTCTCAAACACCACATCATCCACCTTGTCTTTCTCAAACTCCTTCTGACAGCGGTTTAGCAGCAGCTTGCGAAAGTTCACTGTGTTGTTGGGTTTGTCAGTTGTGGGCACTTTGAGCTGCACATGAACAGTAAGTGGAATGAATTCAGTAGAGAACATAAGCATTAAGACAAAATAAATAATGAACTAGCCGTGAAAAAATAGTTTTCTGCAGGTTTTTTATATATCAACATATTAACATTTTCGTACCTGGATTATTTTGATGTAAATGACTAATATATGTATGGTTATCAAATGGTGGCAGACAGAAAATTCAATAGTTTCTCTAGAACTCTAGTAAATAGAGTCTATAATTAAGGATATGCACGTTTAATGAATTGTTTTTTTAAAGGATTATTTCTGACTACGTAATAAATAGTGTCTGTCGTCTGGTGTAGACTCTAGAGACATCAAAACAATACAACTACATCATCCCACTGTACTGGATTGTGTTGCTTTTCACAGCATTATTCTGCATCAAGGCAGAGCTGAATATGAACCAATCTAAACAATAACATTGCAAACACAAGACTCTCGTTCCAAAGTCGACACACTTCTCTGCTCAACTAAGCGACCAGCTTACCGTGACAAGGCAGCGGCACATGTTCCCGTAGGCCACCGAGAAGCTTGGCTCGTCGATGGCCTTCTCAAACACCAGGTCAATGACTCCTTTGAGCCGCTCCTCCGTGTCGATGGTCAGGTCCGTCACCTGCTTCATGAGCTGGTTGAACTTCTGAGGCGTCAGCTTGTTCAGGATACTACGGACCTTCTTGAACAGGTCCTGAGGGAGTAGGTCATAACAGGTACTTAAACTCTGAGGTCATCGATCACAAAGACCAATCTCTCGCTCCACAGGAAAAACTAGTCCTGTTGTAAATTGATGATAAAGGCACGTTTCTAAACACAAGTTGGGAGATGAAATTATGTCATCTCATTTTATTCTGTGCAACATTAAATCATTTATCAAGTAATACGGAAACTAAATACTCTATACAATGATTTTCCTATATTTACTAGGGCTGCAACTAACGACTATTCTGATAGTCGATTAGTCATCGATTAATCATCGATTAATTGGATTAAGAATGACACAAATTCTCATTTGCTCTTATTTAGCAAACAGCTTTTAAATTTAGCTTGAGGTTGTTCGAGACATGTGATGACTGAAAATTAAGATCGATACTTCATAAAAAAAAAAATTATTTCAATAACCTTTGCTGCATATTAGAGTACTGTTGACACAAATGCATAGAAAAAGTTTTTGTCCATTTAAAACCAAGGACAGGCAAAGTGCTAAAAAAAAAAACGTTACACCCCTAATATTTACACATTTAAACAATATCTTTACTGGAATTTATAATACTTGTAATGTGATTGAACCAACATAAATTATAATTTTGTTTTCCCGTATATGTAATTTCTATATATTCCCACTGCTTTGTGGATTTCAGATTGTGTATATTTGGTCGTACCTGTGTTTTGTTGGACTCTGGTTCTGCTGGGAGGCTTTCCCTCTTCATGCCTGGTTTCCAGGCATTCTCTGATTTCTTCAGCTGAACATCGTCGTGCACAGACATGGTCATGATGATCTTCCTGGGTGGTGGTCGCCGCGCCCCAAGGTTTATAAGCTTTACACAGGAAGAAAGAGAAAAACAGTATTATTACCATGACTCAATATCTTTTTAAAAAAACATTCTAGTAACTGCTTCCATTCTTTGAACCCAGCAAAGCTCTCGCCTTGTATTTGACAAAAAGATGCTGGATAAGTCTAATCAAACTTCTCGCCTGACTCCTGTGAAGAAAATGAATAAGCCAATTTCCCCCAAAATATTGTTTCTGATCAACCTGATTTTGACCCATGCAAAGCAAAAACCCTACTTCAATATCCCAAGAGTTTTTCTGTGTTGAATTAACCATCAGAAGAAACTCAAATCCTCCAGAGATCACTGACCTCTGAAATTTTTTTCTGAATTAGAAAAACCTCCTCTTCTTAAAAGCGGGATGTTATCAAGTGTTGACCGAAACAGAAGCTAGGAAGTGGTGGAGTGTGTTTGTTTATTTGTTAGTAACTTACTGGAGCGCCTCGTCCTCCCATCATCTGTCTGCCAAAATCTGCAAAGGCAGGTGTGAAATCAGGTCCTCTGGAAATCACCCGAGAATCCGGGACTCGAGTTGGCAACTTGTTTTGGTTCATCTGCAACAAACACACACACACACACACACACTCGCAATGAACTGGACAGCAGGGGGAGCAATGAACCCCCAAATAGTAGTGGGCAAAAAGAGTCTGGTCTGAGAATGTGTGTGCCCACGCGTTCTAACTCAGTGGACCCTTAAAGGTGACCCTTGTCATGTAGCACATTACCAGCTCTTGCTTTATGTATTTTTACTCTACCGGCAATAAATTAAACTGGTTTGGTTCAGCAAGCTGCTCAGGGAGAGAAGTCAGAACCAGATGTTTAAGAGAGGGAGGGAGGGAAGGAAGAAAGGAACGCGGGAGAGAGTGAGATAGTTGTGGGGGAGGAGGGAGAAGAACAAATCCAGCTCTTTGTCCTTCAACCGTCTTTGACTTCCTCTAAACTCCTTCCCAGTGAGATCTCCCACAGAGAATATGAGATGGTGGCATTGTACCAATCAAGTGTTTGCCAGACTGGTTGTTCTTCTAAGAGAGGTTGGGGAGGGGCCCTTACTCTCAACACTGCCAAGTGTGACATAATGGCTATGTGATTTTAATCAAAACAGCATTTACTGGGCTATATGCTCCACCCATACATATGTAATCAGAGCAATGGCCCTAACTCTCTGTGGTGCATCTTTTATCCAGTGCATGTAGAGGAGTCCAACAAAGCCTTTTGCTGCAAGCCAATAACGAAGAACAATGCAATACACTCTACATTAGAGGTGCAAATAACCATTACTTTCATTATTTATTCATTTTATTTATCATTTAAAAGCCCAAGTTCTCAGCCTTACTTCCGCAGAAATTACCGCTACAGTTTTCCAGAGCTTAATCTGAGGTTTTCAAATTCTCCAACTATAAAGTTCAAACCAAGTGAAATAAAAGATCAGATTATAAATAATCACATTTTAGCAGCTGGAGACACAGAATCTTTGACTTTGTTTACTTCATGACTGATCTACTCATTGTTACAGCTCCAAATAATAATCATTTCTGTTTAAAGAAGCAGATAATGACTCTGTGGGAAAAATGGACGACAGCAGAAATGATACAACTCCCTGATCAATAGGATCGTGTTTAGAAACAATTTTAATAAATAAATAAATTAATCTTTGTATTTTTTAATGCGAAAATGCCAAACGCTTACTACTTCTGACTCAAATATGAGTGAGGGATCACAAATGGAATATCTTTAGCATTTGAACTGATGGTCAGAGATAAAAACAAGACTTAAAAACATCTGTCTCAGGGAAGCCGAAGAGCTTTTGCATTCATACAAAACGTCCTATCTTTATTCTAGAGCCTGGTGTTTCAGTTTGAGAGCACTCAATGATTTCATATTCAGACTTTGTGATGCTTTCTTTCAAAACCCTGCCTCTCACTCCATTAGCCCCTGTTTCAGCTTAGATTTCCTGCACTCCAGCTTTTGGCTCCTCTCCTCTCGCTCACACTGCTTCTGAGCATGCGAGAAATGTCTCTGTCTCGGATTTCACCTCTGTTCTTGGATTTTTTTTCTTCTTCTGCACTTGGATTTGTTTGGGCAACACGTCTATCACAATTTCCCCAACCAATAGAGTGCAGGGTGTAGTGCTGACAAATGAAACTGTCAGTGTCAAACAAATGTTCTGCTCTCAAACTGAAAGACTAAACTCTTGAATAAAGACTTTACTGTTTAAAATATTTATATATTTACAAGGTCACCAGACAATTCACTCGCCACATTCCAGTTTTATAGTCACATTCAGACAGTTTGCCATTGGGTTATTTCCATTCATTGATTTTTTAACCCTCGGCTGCAATAGGTTTAATCACAGTGTTCACTTTTGTCTAACAGCCTATGAATCTATGAGTGTGTAACATACCTTGTCTAACACCACGTCACTGATTGGGGGGAGTCCCTCAGGCTTCTGTATGCAGGCAGGCTTGAACTGGAAGCACAACAGGAAGTCCCTGTTATACTGACGCTTCCCACTGGGATCGGCCAGGTCTGGACAAACAAGAGAAAGAGTAAATATAGTAGCTTTACACACTGGCAACTCCAAAAGGCAGAAATACATTTAAGTGCTGCATTTGGTAACTGTCCAGAGAATAAGGTTCCTCTTTACCTTCTATATCCTGTGGAGCTCCTGTGGAATTCTCCTTGTCCCCAGGGGTGGCTCCGCTGTCGCAGCTCTCCGTCTCTGAGGTGTGGCCCGCTCCGTTCCTCATTGGCTCCATCTCAGCCTCACCGTTCTCCTCTGGGACGGCGAGCTTCCCGTCGGCCTCTGGGCTGCTGGCGGGAGCAGGGGTGGATGTGAAGACTGTTGCTAGAGGCACAGGGCTGTTGCTCAATGGAGCTGCCTGCAGGGCCTGGTCTCCAGCAGGGTGATCCACTGACATTGGCTTGTCCTGTTGAGGAGGCAAGATTCCGTTTTCAGATCCCTCATTATTTGTCAGTAAACATTTTCCTTTTAAATCAATGTGCAAGATAATAAATTCCCAACAGCTCAATGGCTGCTGTCATGTAGTACTGTGTCTTGAGGGGGATTTAAAGTGCAAAGACAATTATTTTACAGTAATCCCTGTCAGGTGTCCAAAGATTTCGTTATTGTAAAACTAAATGTGTTTCTCTCTACAATGTGGAGGGCTACTTTTGTCATACTATATTTTTTGCACTATATTTAATCATATGCAATATCCTTAAAACGTTAAGAGTGGGAACGTGCATTCCTGCATAAAACGTTAGAAGTTTAGTGTAACATTAAACAAATATTGTTAATTCTTTTCTTAGTAACTGTTTGTCTGGTCCAACAGTCCCATTATGAAAAATACTAGATCCGCATTTGTATCTACAACAAATTGCACACACTCATAAATATCAGTCACCTAAACATGCTTGATTCAGTTTTTCATGGGATCTATGAATTATTCTCAAAGAAAATGGGGAAAAATGCAATCACACAATGTTAAAGAAAATGAAAGATCTCATAATTTTGGTGCAGATCACAGAACAGTTCCAGGATTTTGTTTTTCATGGTTCATTCCCCATCTCTCTAAAATATACTTTTGCAATCAATTGTGTAGTTTTAGTGTAATACTGCAAACGAACAAGTAAACTCCGACAAAAACATACGCATCTTGGTAGCTCAGCTGTAGGTACGCCAACTTTATAGTGTTTGTTCTGTGTAGACAAGAAGCCGTGTAACAGCCTGTTAAACCTGCCATTTATCAGTATGAAAATTCTCCCACAGCTACGAGGCCAGAACCAAACAATAAAGGAAAGGAAATGAGCACAGAACAGAGCTTGATTGAACAGACAGTGGGCCGGCCGAGGGTGAACATGATGGATAACTCCTTCGATGTCGTTCTCAGAAGATAACAACACCCCAAAGTCATTTAGGTCTGCATCCCCAACCACACATGTGGAAAAATGTTTCACTTTAACTATTGCCGACATTGTGCCTTTCCTCTTCTCTCTCAACCTTTGTCTCACTCCTTTGATTCTCATTCTTTTAAAATGAGATTTCAACAATTTGGGGAAAAAATATGGTGACGGGTGAATATCTCTTTCAATTATTTAAAACACAATTTCTTGTCTGTGTGTCGACAGACTTCAGACAAGAATACACATACAATTGATGATATATACTTTGAAGCTCGTGTTTTCTTTCCCCCTTTTCATCCAGTCGTTTTTTTTACCTCATCCTGCTTTTGAGGTGCGTCTCCAGCAGAGATCCCTTCATTTGGTTTCCTCCAGGTCTTTGGTATTGCAGAAGCCGTCTGATTTACTGCAGAACAACACAGACGCAGGAACGAGCGGTTAGTCAGTAAACAGCAGAACCACAATGGATTTAGAAGTGAAGTTTGTGTCCCAAAGGCAGCGATGACAGGAATAATCGGTCTGTATCCTGAAACCTTAAAACCGTCTCTACACATAAAAGAAATATAAAATGCTTTATGGTTACATTGTTAGGTCTTCATTGCCTTGATGATTTAAAACTCATTCATCTCAGACCAACATAAAACAAACAGCTAGAAGCACAAAGCGTTTAAAAAGGCAGAAAAAGAGGGATAAATAGAAAAGGGTATGTTTTCCCATTGAGTTATTATTGTTATGGTTTCCAGGAGGACATACAGCTGTTATTACCGACACAAATTACACTCATTAAAAAACCCATTGGTATCTTACAATAAATAAGCTCTTCAAATTCCTTACTTATGGGCCTATAAGTATTTGCTTGTTATAATTTATAACAAAAACAGAAACATGATGAAATGATTAGGCCCGTTATAATTACATTTAAAACGGTGTGTGATGCTACTGCATGGATGTCAATCTACTGATGCTGAAAACTTTCAGTTCTACCTATCATGTATTTCTCTGCAGCGGAATCTGTGATACCCAATTTCCTACTATGACCCTTAGTACTTTCAGTCACTCACAACTTCGAGGAGCATTTCTACGACAAATAATCAAACCATTTGTTCTGAACATAGTGTCTGTTTCTTGCAAATAAAAATATGAACGTAGCAGACTCATAAAATTATGTCTCATGCTGACTGCCCTTTCCCCCAAAAAATTCCCAAAGAGCAGAATACATTCATTGGTAACTGAGAGTTATGTGTGAATTTTACAGTTCCTGAAATGTAACAAATGAAAGTACCTGTTGTGGGGCTCTTCCTGATGAGTGCTTGATGCTGGGACTCTGTCTTGCTGTCAGTAATGCCACCTTGTGCCTCCGTCCCTGCTCTGGGTACAAGGTCTTTAGTGTCTATGGATTTGCTCGGCTCGTCAGCCTCTGTTGTGGCCTGCACTAGAGGCGGAAGGCCAGGGGGAAGCATCAAGGGCAAAGCTGGGGCCGGGCTCGAGCTCAGGGTAACTGGCACCACAGCCACAGGAGCCATAGGGGCCAGCGCAGCAGCAATAGGAACCTGTGGCCTCATGTCACAAGGCAAAGTTTCAGAGGAGGCTTCTCTGTAAGCAGGACTAGAGGCTTGGGGCTGCAGTGCAGCAGGGGGCATGAGAGAAGGCTCATGGCCCGCTGTCTCCAGCTCAGTCCCGGACTCGGCAAGGCCGTTCAAAGCCTTGGGGGCTGCTACAGACAAGGCAGCCAGAGTTCTTGGGGTGTCTAAGAGAGGCTTGTCTGTGTTGGGAGGCGGAGGTGGCGCCAAAGAGGGTTTCTGCTCCTCGACTGAGGACAAGTGAGAACAGACTGACTCCCTGGTGGAGGGATGTTCACTTGAGTTGGCCGCTGTAAGTGGTAGATTGACAGGGGTGCTGAGCGAGGCGGGGAGGGGAAGCTCCGATTCACTTGCAGGAGGAGTGGGCTCAGCTTCAGGTGTGTTGGCCTCCGGTCTCTCCACGGGGGCTTCGGGCTGCACAAGCCCAGGTGAGGAAGACTTCTGGACAACTGGCTGCAGTTTTGGCGCATCATCTGGAATAAGGAAAATACAGATGACTACATGTCTTCAGATTTAATCAGCAAAAGCTAATATTTGCATCACAGACTACCCCTAACAGTTATTCACAAATATGTAATGTAATAAACAAACATAAATCTGTTTAAAAGCTGTGACATTTGTGACTGTGACAGCTTCAAGTTCAACAAGCCAGACAGGGACTTTTTTTTCTTTCGTCAACATTTTTGTGGAGGTTGCGAGTGTGAAACCGCAGCAGGAAGACAGATAACATAAAGCACAAGAAAGGTTCAACCTAAGTTCAAGGAACCCTGCTGACATCACACTCCGTAAGTGAACCGAAAGTCAAAATGTTTAGTGTGCAGAGAGTTCAGTTGAAAAACTTTTGTGCTCCAAAGATGATATGGTCTGGCATTGGAGGCAATGACACAGCAGTAAAATAATACTCAACTTATTCGAGAGGGTCTGATGTTACATTTTTAGAATTGGGTCATTTCATGCCAAATCATCGTACTTTTGGGCCACACAGTAACAGATCTTAATTAAATTGAATGTGCTGATTTGGTCACATGAGACACACATGGAACTGACATTTGACATGTAACAGATCCTAATTAATGGCGATATGGGCTATCCAAGTCAATTATTTAGGGGAACTCTGACTTGACTGATCATATCTCCTTTAACATGAGAATGTTTCCCATATCATGTTAAAAGCTCTGGGGTTAAAACTGCCTTGCTTAGATTGTTAAGAGTTGCACTCCTTCCTGTTAGGATCTGTGGAAATAGTTTAATAGAATGGTGAGAGTGTTGGGTCAGACCTGGCCCTGGTTTGGTGTCGGAGGCCCCTTTTGTCAACGGCAGCTGATGTTGGGGCTGCTGGGACTGTTGCTGTGGCTCTTGGAGTTGCTGTGGCTGTTGGGGTTGCTGTGGCTGTGGGGGCTGCTGTGGCTGTGGGGGCTGCTGTGGCTGTTGCTGTGGCTGTTGCTGTGGCTGTTGGGGCTGCTGTGGCTGTTGCTGTGGCTGCTGTGGCTGCTGAGGCTTTTGAGGCTGTGGGGGCTGCTGGGGCTGTTGTGGATGCTGGGGCTGTTGTGGATGCTGGGGTTGCTGTTGCTGTTGGGGCTGCTGCTGTGGCTGTTGGGGATGCTGTGGCTGCTGCTGCTGTTGGGGCTGCTGGGGCTGCAGGGACTCCAAGGTGTAGCCTCCAGTGTGGGCCTGATGTGGTTGAGGAGGCTGCGGCTGCGGCTCTGGAGTCTGGCTGCTGCTCAGCTGCTGCGATTTGAGGTAGAAAATGTGAGGATAATGAGGGTGTGGCCATAAAAACTAGCAACACAGAAAACCAGAAAGACAGGCACAGAGATGAAGGCAGAGCACATACAAACAGATAAACAAACAAGCAAGCCCAAATGCCGGATTAAGCAGACAGTCCAATGGGGGTGTAATTAAGTAAAAGACAGGGGGGAGCCAGAGAGAATGAAGACCAATGTAGGAAGAATCAATCAATGCAGAGAAAAGGGGGTTGATACAAAAATAAAAAATAAAAAGGGGCACAAAAAGACAGAAAAAGAGAGGAAGGACACAGTTAACATCTACAGAAGGACAAAGGGAGAAAGAAGTCACAACGCCCCTCTTCAGAATCCAGGAAGGTTGTCTTGTAGGGTAATTTCATTTATGAATGCAGTTGGCGTTTGTATAGTGGTTTTTAGCACAAACACCTGCGCCCTGGTGGCTTCCTGGGACTGTGAAACCAGTGTTCAAAGATCTGGGGTGAAAACACTCATCGCTACCTATTGACTAGAAGACATTTTGATTATTTGATATAAAGCTAAAATATGGAACTTTTTATAAATAAATGGATGTTTGTTACGTCCAAACAGTGGAATCAATCAATTCTGATTCAATCCCTCTGTATTTTGATGTTTACCAGAGTTTTAAATATGGTGTCGAGATGCGTTTTACATCAACCAGCAATGATTGATTTGATGGAAAAACCCTAGTTACAGAAATTAAGTAGAAAACAGCAACTAGGAATTTGGACGAGCTGATGGCGAAGAGCCTAGAGGGGTTTTTGTTCTTCCAGATAAAAACATAAAGACAAATTAAGAAACTTGGCTGAAGTCTAAGTAAGAAATAAATCTATTGGTGGCAAGGAGACATACAAAGCATATGTCGTCAGCACATGTTGCCAGTGTTTGTGTAATTACTCTCACTGCCAGGGGGAGACAAAAGAGCCACACTGCAGGTTTAAAGGAGAGAAGTGAATGGGAAAGGCGGACCTGAGTGAATTCTGTAGAAGGAGCATACACACAGTACATAGGAAATCTACTGTAAGAGACAGCGAGTGATAAGAAACAGTGACGGGAAGGAAGAAAGTATAAAATGAAACAGTACATTGAATTTACTCTACAGCTATGAGGAAAATAAAGAGAGAAGTGCTTTTCACAAGTCATGGACTCTACCCACACGTCCGGAAATAAAAAGTGTGTAATGATGGTAACAATTACTCTTTTTGGTTAATTTTGTTATCAGTAACTCTTTAATTAGATAATGTCCTGAGCGACAGCCAACAGACATGTAACAGTAGGAGTAATGGTGATCTTCTTATGAGAAAGTGAGACGCGTAAATGACACAGGCGCTGTGCCCTGTCTGGCACACACAGGGTGGAGAGCAAAACAGATTAGAGCGGAGCCCGCACACTGCTACCAGGCAACCCAAGACATCTCTCCGTCCCTCAGCTAAAGATCCAGGCTGATGAGGTGCTGCTAACTCTACACTACCTCTAACTACTGCGGGTGAGAGATTGGGCAAGCGTGAGAGAGAGAGAGAGAGAGAGAGAGAGAGCCTCACCTGTGGTGGAGTGGGGGTAGAGGAGGGGTGACCTACAGGAGGCGTTGAATTCCTGCTCCCTGAACCCCCTGCCATGATCTCCTCTGTGATGTCCCTGCCACCCTGATTGGGGTCCCGGATACGGATCTGGGAGGACAATGACACAAAAAACAAACCTCACTAAGCACCCACGTCCTTGAAAGATACGTAGTCTGCCACATGTGTGTGAGCCGTCAGCTGTGTTACACACTGCTAAGAACTTATACTTGATGTATCAAATCCATTAACCATGGACACAAAATATAAATTGAAAGAAAACAAATAGAAAAGAAAATATATAGAACTTGTATAATCTTTTTTTACATTTTTTATTCCTTAAAATTAAACCAATACTGCTATGTCTATGAAAGGCTCTTACAAGCGGACATTATAAGCAAAACAATTAATTATTCTATGGCTTTGTGTTATAAAATGTAGTTTGTGGGTTATATTCATAACATATTGTAGCAACTAAGTCTTAAAGTTAAACTAAATCTTTTCAACTTAAAATCTGAACTCAACTGAAATGAACCATTGAGCTCAGCTGAACCATTTGACTCAACTGACCTCAATTCTAATCTATTCATCTCGACTCAACTGAACTTGACTCAACGACTGAGCTGAACTGAACTCAGGGATGTAGTTCCTGGAGCGGCCAACAGGAACTCCTAAGATACTCACTGTTTTCTTCTCACGCTTGGCTGGTGGAGGTTGCTGTGGTGTAGGCACTATGATGGGGGGTGATGGGGGGTACACAGGCTGTCCTGGGTAGTAAGGTGGGCCAGCTGTGGGAACGGGAGCAGGGACAGAGGGCGAGACAGGTGGGTGGTACCTGAGGGGATCTGAATGAGTTTCGGAGAAAAAGAAAATATATTTTAGTAAAACACAGACAGGCTCCCTGCTCTGGTGGTACATATGGCTGATAGGTAGTGTGTATTAGTGCTACTGTTCGGTGAACTATTTTATAAAATGTGATGTGGGAATAGTGCAGGATGTGTATCTGTGATAGATTAATGACTCACGATATGGGGCAGGGTACTCCCCTGGCCCAGGACCAGTATAGAAGGTGCCAGACCCTGGGGGCTGAACAGAATACTGCTGAGGAGCTCCCACATAGGGTTGACTGTGGCGATACTGCAAGTAAAGAGGAGAAGGAGAAACCTATTATCAAAAAAAAAAAACATCAGCGAGGGAAATACAAACATTATACAAAAGTGGTGCACTTTTCAATCTGTGGTATGATTTTATCTTTTATTATTCCATAAAAATGTTATGCATTTAGTTTTAGCACATTTCTCACATATTCAACTATTAACAAGGATATATACATAAACATGATGATTAATGAATTGCAGAGTACCAATACATTTTCAGTTTCAAAATTGCATCCACACCCATTTTACCATATGACTGATTCATTCTTCCACAAAGGAAGTTACGTTTTCACCGCTTTACTGTTAAGGTTTCACTTTCACTTTAAAAGGAGCTTAATAGAAAAATTATGCTTGTGTAGAGTGGCAATATCTATAAACAGAAATCTAGTGTGGATCCAGATTTTGTGAATCAAAATAAGTACTTTTGGGGAGGTGTTTTCATTCAGTTATATCGGAAAATGAGTGCCTTTCTGGTTAAGCATATAAATTGTTTTAAACCCTACAGTTAACGTGAGGTTACATTCTGACTATGTGTTCCATTAAACTGTATTCACACACTTTCACATTTTGCTGTGTTGCAGCTAAAATCCTCATCAGTCCAGACTCAATACCTCATAATGCAACATGAAACAGAAAACACTCTCATTCAGAAGGAGAATAGGGGAGTGCCTTGTTGCCACTGCAGAGCATTGTGTAAAATTGTTCATTGTGGGTAAATTCCTACCCTGCAAGAGGAAGAGTCTGCTATGACATCTGAATAAGTTGTGTAAAACACTCCTTCGGGAGAATATTTGTTAAGAGCTCCAAAATAATTAAAACAACCTTCCTCTGCTCAAGCTCGATAAATTATATGTTAAGCATGAGGATTCTCTTGTTCAGAGGAGACATACACTGAAGTTTGTGTTTCTGTTTGAGCCAGCCTACTAATGTGAGCCGCTCTTTTCCAAACAGACTCAATCAAAGACTCAGTTCCTCTCAACAAACTCACACAAAACTGCAGGTAGCATTGCCATTTCTATCACCTGACATCAGAGCAGGCAGGGCCAGCCATTACATTAGAAAGGCTAGTGTGATAAGTGATCAATAATTTAGCATGGCCCTTGAAGGAGGTTATAAATATTGAAATGGCCCTTGATGGGAAAAAAGGTTCCCCTACCCCTGAATGAGAGCAAACATCAACTGTAAACAGCTTAGTGTGTTTCTTTCACCTGTGGGATGTAGTACTGTGCAGCCTGTTGGGAAGGGAAAGGCATGGGTGCCATGGTCATCATGATTGGCTGATTAGTGGGGTAGACGGCTGTAGGATTCTGTGAGCCAGGCCGTATGGAGGGCGTGTTTGTCGGGATGGTGGGCCTAGCAGTCTGCATCTGAGTCCTCTGGAAAAACTGTAGGTAGGATGGGAGAGAAACACAGAAGACATTAAAAATGATCCCAGAGACAGCCAACTCATTTCTGCAGGCTGCCATGCTTTAATCTAAAGTACAAACAAGTTCAGTTTTTCAGGCGACTTCACCATTTGGCCAACACATCTCTCACAGTGAGGCTCCCCTGGTGTTTAATCAGCAGCGAAAAAGAACTAAACAAAAAGGAACCAGCACCACAGATTTCGCTGAACTCTCATCATTGCTGCAGACCATTCAGACCATCACATTTCAACCACTCGGAGGGATAAACTGCCTAATGCTTTTCAGGCAGATATGCAGCCCTTTAAACTTCCTTTTTATGCCTCAATAAAAAACTCATAATTACCCTGAATTACTTCACTAAACTTTACAGAAATGTGAATGTGATATTTGATAAAAAAGAAAACATGAATCAGATAAAAAACATCTACAAAGTAGGGAGCACAACCCTGTTCCGATACTTTGGTGCTTTGGTTTTTATGGCTATTGATGTTTCAGCGTTTAATTCAGAGAAACTCAAATGATTTTCTGGTAAGCTCAACAAATGCTGCACCAGACTCCACAGCTGTTAAAAAACGAAAGCTGGCGAATGACTGCAAAAACCTCTTATTGTGCCCAAGCTGCTCAGCCAACTTTCAGTTGTACTAAAAGTGTGACACGTGACAGGGCTGTGTTCATCAATCAGCAATGTGGCCTTTTCTCGTGGATCTAGGAGCACTCACGATGTAGAAAATAACACTGTAGCTGCTGAAAAGACTGCAGCTAAAATAGATTCTATAGAAAATGTTTCAATCAGTTGAGACTCTAATGTTTAATTAAGTTTAATGACAAGCTTTGTGTTTGTTGGGCAGCGCATAAAATTTAATGCAGGATTCTCTTGAGTTTCATTGAGAAAGAGGAGCACAACGAACGGTGGACTTCCAAACAACTAAGGCCCAGGTTGGGGACACCTGCCTGCAGTGAGCGTGCTCCAGTGAGGGAGAGCAGAATAAACAATGCTGTAAACCGTCTAAAAATACCCAGGCGGGAAATCACCTTCAACATAATAAATCAGGTCCAATGACTTACTTTACTGTAAATAGCCCTGTGGAAGTCTGGGAAATGACCAGGAAACTGTTCACTATCAGCTAGCCTGAGACGGCCTCGGTTAAGTCAATGGTGTGACAAGAAGTGTGAGTCAACAGTAAGGAGGACGTTTTTTAAGAGCTGACAACCAAAAGTGTTTGGTATGTCAGCCTTAAAACAATCATTGAAACATTTAGTGTAGCCAATGACACTGACACCATATACAAGTCTAGCTGCTTTCAGACATGTACGTGAGAACTGAAATGACAGTGTCAGTTGCTACGGACAATGTCTGGAACTTTTCTAACTGGTTCCTGAGGAAAATGTGCAGAAATGTTGATAACATGCAATGGACACAAAAGTGAGAAAATATATATACATGTTAGGATGCAAAAGAGATGTCATAGACGTGGAAGACGCCAACAAAGATGTCAAGGCCCAAAGCCTGTGCTGATGTGTTAATAACAAAAAACATGCATTTTCTGGAGCAGAATCTTTACACAATGTGCTCTACTCAGACAACCCGACCACTTAAGAGATTTTCCTGTTGCGAATGTGTCAGACCCGAACAACCTCCTGCTGTATTCTTTATATGTTTAAGGCAAAGTTCAGATCGTCTATTAAATAACATTATATATGTTTCCAACAAGTAATACACACTTAAAACATAAAAAGGAACTAGAAACACATATTTCAAGGAGTAATATTCTGCAAAATACTCTCATCCCTCATGCTGTTCATTAAATTGTACAAGCTCGTAAAAGATGAATCATGAAATGGAGCAAAGAATATGAACTGAGAAGTTTAGTAATGATCTACTACAGGATTAAGGACGGGACATATAGATATAATGATGATAACAAAAGGAAGGACCTCTCATCTGAGCATTCACTGCAGTGAGAATGAAGGGAGATGGATAGGGTTAGAAGTTAGAAGAGGTGGGATCATTGAACGATCCTCATCATGCCATGCAGGTCTCAAGAGACTTTTAAACAGTTAAATGTTACCTGGATGGGCCTGAATCCTCCCTTGAGTATTGAAAGCAGGAAAGAGAGAAAAGCCAATGGGACACTGCACTGGTGACACTGAAGCCTCAGTACAAACAACAAGCATCATTCACCCACACACATGAAGGCAGGAAACTAGCATTTTTCCACCACTCGAAACAGTGAGTGGTCCGGAGCAATTGTCACATTGTGCAGCCTGAGCCTATGCCAAATTGCTTTTTTTAAGGTCCCGACGGGACTCGGCTGTCACCTGCAGAGCTGACTTAGCAGCAGATATGATGTTGAGGGCCGCGAGCCAAGTGGGATTTGATCCACAGGCATCTTTCAGTATAAGGAAGCTGATAGGTGTTTGCCTCATTACCCTGGTAGTCCGGTACAGTATTTATGACAAAGGCAATAGAGTTCAAACCTTTTGTTCCCGTTTGTTTTTGCTGCATAGCACAGGAGTAGCGCACTGTGAACTCATGATTGATGCAGCTGCCAAACTAGTGACGCAATTATTCCTGTTATTTAAAAATATAGCAGTTTAGGTCATAGAGCCTGCCTCCTCCATGTCAATGGACGGGTTAATAATAAAAATAATTTTTCCATTACATAAAGTCATAATTAGTTATTAAATGTTATAAAAATGAGTCATCATGATTGACAGCTGAGATTGACTTACAATTGCTCGAGCAATCTTGTTACAGCCGCTCCACAAATCAACAATTTGCAGACTGTCTCCAAACGGCATCAAACGTGCAAGATGGTATCACTGTTACCTAGTATATATTTTACTTTAGTTTTTGTACAACGGGAGGAACTGGAGACATGTTGTCCATCTTAATTCTCAGTCTGGTGTTGACATCGTGTGACATTTCCACTATTGAAGGCAAACAAATACGACAAATTCGCGGATCAAATTGAGATTAATAGAGTAATTTACACTGTGAAGCGCTTTTGTTTTTATGTTTTATCTCCCCTGACTTTGACCTTTTGGTTCACAAACACAAAAACACAGTCACACTCAAGAGCTGTGTCTAAAATCTAAATAGGTCGGTTACACCCATAAGTGGGGGATGAAAGGAAATAAAGATGATGCTTGTTTGAAGACAGACTTACAATTTAGCCAAATTAATTAATTTTCTGATCCCTCTGCAACCTTTCACTGTGCATCAAGTGTGTTTCAGGGGGACAATGGCTGTTTTCTCCATTGGTATAAAAGGCTACTGTTCAGCTACATCTGCTTCCAACTCCACTTCCGTGGTGGCACAAGAGACCCCAGCGCCAGTTTGTGACAGCCAGGGCATGGACTGTGTGTGTGTGTGTGTGTGTGTGTGTGTGTGTGTGTGTGCGTGTGTATAGCACCAATGGCAGTAAACACATCCGACACACTTTGACACCATACTATTAATAGTCTGTTAAAATTGACCCACACAGAAGCATCAAGAAGGTGAGGATGTTAGAAAACAACTTAGTCAGGGCACATCTTTCTGAACAGGGGCATGAACAACACATCAGTCTTTGGAGTGGGCAATCGTGTTAATCACTACAACATGAATCAACGAACACAACAAGATTAGGAAGTCACATGGACTGAATGTCAGCATCTCGAAATGTCCGAGACTCTTAGCGTCTGTGAGATAATATGTGGCTCTCATAATCTAATGACCTTGGTTCACAGAGTGTCAACTGTCCAACAGGATTCATCACAGTGTAATTTACACAAATGTCAGTCATGAACACAAACACTGGGGCCACACAGTTGTTCCAGCCCTTTTCCTTGTCGACAGCGAACTTGATGACCACCGGCCATCCCTCATATCTTTACCTTCTGACACTGGGAAAAGATACAGTTACACGGACAAAGGGGCGGATCCAGGGAGGTTTCTTTCTTTTGACATTGTGAGATAGGATATTTTTTTTAGTTTCACCTATAACCAGGGAATAATTTGTGGATCAGAATGTTAAGGGCGGTCTTCGAAATTTGGTACAAACAATAAGGTTCCACAGATTGAACGCAGTGCCTAAATGGATTTAATGGAAACCATGAACCAATGGTGTCATGATAGTGTGGTCACTGCAATAAATTGTAAAGTTTTAGCAATGCATGCACAGAAATTACAAATGTGCCCCTTTTCTATTTTCATGAATTAAACGATTCAGCAAAAATACCCTGGAAGACCAGTGCTGACAGGAGATAACGTCTCTTCTACGTTTTTAATGAAACTAAAAATAAAAGGGGGAAAACAAACTTTGATTGGCGAGGGGCGCAAGAACTGATATTTAGCCCCAATTTTCAGCTGCACATAAGGGCCTTTCATTGTGTAAAGCACAACTGGCACTAGTCAGGCTTTATTCAATGGACTAATCAGCTAATAGAGTGTGTTGAATGGTGCAGAGATGTGACAGCAAGTCAGCTCCCAGACTCCAAAAATAAAATACAATGAGCTCACAAGGCTTTTGCTTTCAGACACTCTTTTTAAATACAATTTTTTTTGAGTTTGCAAATGCAGACTGATGAGGTTCCTTTACTCAAGCAGAGAATATACAACTATAATCAGCTTGTGTCTGGCTGCAGACTGTCTGTGTGTGTGTTTGTGAAACTGTGTTAAATCCAATCAAGGACAAGGTTCTATCATGTGAAACTGACTTATAAACACATGTAAAAATATATCATCTGTAAGAAAGCTGAGAGACTCTGCTGTTATTTGTTCCACTTGGCGCCCAAGACACACACAAGCCTCATTACAATAAAACCTATAAAGACTATGTAATACCAATTCACTTTTATTTGGAATGAACCAATTTCATTCTCATCATAGTCTCTCACAGCCAGGCCCATCTCCACAGTGCGGTGTCAGCACTGGAGAAAGGTCTGGCTGCACTTATTATCATTCTGCTACGAGGGAATAGAACAATTCTTTGTAAACCAAGGCATCATGAGTGGTGCCAACGCCAGGATGGAGAATCAAAAATAGTGTTGGGGGGAAATTGTTATTAAAATGGTTGATTACCCACAAAAACACAGCAAAATAAATGTCAACAGCGCAATATTACGATCCTAATCTCCATCAAAACTCATTTTCAGTGTACAGGTTGCTCGCTTTGAGGTAGAAGAGGGTTTTTTAAACAGTAACAAGCCTGAAGCAGATGGTTAACAGTATTCTGTATGAGATGCTCTGCCAATGTCAAGCTTATATCCACAGTCTATATCTGGTGAGTCAGACAAATGTCACCATAAAAATAAACCTGGAAAAGAGCAAAATCACACCCATCCAGAAACTGCTCTGTGCACCCGCCTGGCTCCCATGATTAAGTAGCAGCACACTCAGGAAAAACAACATGACAAGTAAAACATGTTAATCTGTGTTCATCTTATTTGTAGGATTGCATGCAGGTACAGGCAAACTGATATGATGATGATGGTGCAAGAAGAGAAGCAGGAGGGGACGTACAGTGGGGTAAATTACCTGATGATGGGTCGGTCGAGGGCCCGTAGCAAACTGGTGGGGGAGTGAGGAGAGGTCCAGTAAGGAGAGCGAAGCATTGATGGCAAAGCATTGCGAGGGGAAACAAAGAGCATAAGAGAGACAGAGATAAATGAGTGATGGAGGCAGAGGCTTGAAAATACAGAACAAAATCACACAACAAAGCTTTAAAAGACAAAGATCGAAGCCAAAGTTTGGAAATGGTTGCTTGTACATTTTGACTTGTTTTAAGCGGCAGTGAAACTAGATTTATAGGGAGCTAGGCTATAAAACGATATCAATAATTATCATAATAAAATTCTCATCAATAGCCAAATAACTAGTCCAATTTATATTGATGTAACGCTTATTATTGTGTAAGCACCGAGAGGAGGTATAATAATATCTACCTCAGCTCTATAAATTGTTTGTTTAAAACCCCATCCATCACTCAGGAGCAAAAATCTGTCTTTAAACGTATTAGAAAACTAATGTGACATTTATCTTGATAATTCTTGATATATCACCCAGACCTTGGACAATGTTTAGAATTCCAAATTGTGTATGAGTGACGAACATAACAGGTTTAAAAAAAAAAAAAAAAAGACTTCCTGCATGAGTGAATACACTGACTCAGGTCTGGTTAGTCTTGCTCTCTTGATGGGAAGCCACCAATCAATATTAAGTTTAATTATACATAGAATGTTGGAAAATATTTGTATAGGCTTGCTGCTTTGGAGATTTTGCACAAAAAGTCTTAATGTGCTACCAACTCTCAACAGCGGTAATCATAACAATCACAACAGTTTGGTTGCTCTGAGGTGGGGGAGCTGTAAATGAAACACCGGAGGGACACTCACCGGGCGACTCTGTGGCTGTGCATTTATTTGCTGTGTCTGGGGAGAGTACACTAGAGAGGGGGAGCCAGCATTTTGTCCAGGGTTGTATGGAGACTGTGAAGAGAAGAGATGGAAAGAGGGAGACGGCTTGTTAAACACAAACCAGGAGCTGTGCGGCATCTGTCACTTGTCACAAGTCACACTTTACAAGGAGACATTATGCACATATTCAAGTTCATAATTTTCACCGGTAAACCGTGGTGCGTTGAACACATTGTATCTATGGAAGCTAATACTACTTATGGAAAAAAAATGACCCATGACAAGGGTTTAAATATGTTTACATACGTCTGATGTTAGGGTTTAAAAGGACTAACTCTAACATAGCCTAACAAAATGCCAGACTACTTTAGATGTTGCTAGGAAAAAATGTTTTTCGATGTGTGAGGGGTTTATGCATCAGGAGTAAATAATTGGTAGCCTGAAGGACTGCAAATCCTGTGTCCCTTTATCCTTTATCTCGTGAGCAGTGGTGCCCGGCTGAGGTGGGTTTAAACAGATATTCTGACTCTTCCTCGAGCTGCTGCTGCTGCTACGGTTGTGATCATTTCAGTGCATGCTGGCTGACAGGGCTATTTATAGAGTGCTGGTGAGAGACTAGAGCTGCTTTAGGGTTGAGGCAGTGGGCCATTAGGCTGTAACAGTTTACAGGAACTTCTAGATTCCTTGCGAGCGTTGTCACATACTTCCAGAGATGCCGAGTCATAGATTCAAGATGCCTGTTGATGAGAGCACGGTTGCCAGTTTCACAGCAGCAAAAATCTTTATGAGTAATTGTTAAACTGAGAGGTCCATGCCCATGGTTTAGGGATTTTACCCAACTAAATGAAGGATGTAAAGCCTTTCCCATAATGGCTAGCCTCGATTTACCTGCAGGTCCTCTGTATTTTGTTATTTCCCCATCCAGCCTGCATCACATATGGATGCCATTGTGGTTACAAGCAGAGAAGACAGTGGCCTTTAAACTAACCAAACCTCTACCATCTCAAATCCATATAAATCTAATTGATTCATAAGGATTTGAGATCTTGTTTAAAAGAGCTTTAACACTAAGAGTTTAGGTCTAACCATAAAGCGCCAATGCTTAAAAATTTTAATAATGTTGACGCATTTTTTTCAAACCTCTTTCCCTTTGAAGCCTTACAGTGTTTAACAGACCAATGTGATCTGATTTGAGGTTGAGCTACATCATGACCTCATGGTGAAGAAGCTGTCGTACAGAATAGAATAGAATATACAGAAGATGTTTGTTGATACAGCAGTATTCAGAAGTTATTCTAGAAATTGACCAAATTTTCAAGAATGTAATCTGAATTTAATAAAACAACAGTCATATATACGGATTATTGCCGTGTATGAATATTAAAAGAGAGAATGACAAACAGGAAAATAAAAGACTGATGTAATAAGAGTCAAATAATACAGCTTAGGGGTAGGCGGTTTTTCAAACCATTATAAAAAAATTCAAGCAAAAACTTTGATTTTAAAATTCTTACTTTGTCAAGTTTTGGTTAAATACAAGCTCTCATTCATTCAAATGTTTAAACAAGTGAAACAAAATATGATTTGAGTCTATTAAGAAACGATAAGATATAGTAATGAAGTGTCGTCCAGACCTAACACAGGTCAAACAAACAAAGGAGACAAACTGACAGATAGAGGATGAACATGCAGAGAGTATGACGGCGGACACAGTGATTAACTCACCCCTCCGCCTGTCTCCCAGCCCTTAGGGTAGCGATATGGGGAAGATGTGGGTATTGATACCTGAGAGAGCGCCGGGGAGTGGGCATGACCAGGAGGGGTACCCGCCAAATTAGGGTGTCCCTTTGTGATGTCGTGAGCAGTGTAAGGAGGACCAGCATGCCTGGGTACCTGCATCACATAAAAAGTAAAATTATACACATGACAAATGTGACTTCAGTCAGATTGATGAAAAAAAACTGATGAAAAGGAAGAACAGCAATGGCAGGATTCCACAGGTCATTATTGCTGCCTCCTGCCGAGGAATGTAAAATAAGCACTCAAGCTCCAGGATTAGCCCTGTGTGTGTGCCGAGGTAAGGACCTGGATCTGTGGGTGTTGAAGCCTGCTGCGGTTGGCTAACGACGGGGATCTGGCCTCTCCTGCAGCCCACTGTGCCAAAACATGTTGTGCAAGGATGTCTGGGCCTCATATGGCAAAACTGGGTCAAGTAAATTATATTACATTCCCACTCATTTGTGATAGAGAGAGTGCACCTGGTACAGCTGAGTCGTGTTAAACAAGCCTTGTCGATGAGCCAAAGGAGGGTGGTGCCTTCCCAGAGAGCACTGTAAAAAATACAGTATTTGAATCTGCTCTTGTGTTACGTTGACATAAAAGCCATTTAAAGTAAAACCATCCAGGTCGTGACGAACACAGCTCTGTGTCAGACAAACCAACGCTCCTGAAACAAACATATTATATTACCACTCATGTGCACTGGTCGTGTAAGCAGGTGTTAGGAGGAAGCCGATGTCGTCTCTGCATCTGGTTGCAGAGTTGCGGAAAATACTACTTAAGGCCGATTTATAGTCGGATTTTACGCAGGCACGCAAGCAAGCAAGACACGCAGAGCCCCTTGCGTTTCTTGCGTGCCCTCTCTTGCGGCTTGCGTGCGTCCGCCAATTTTTCAAACTATACGACAAAGCTACGCAAGCCTCACGCAGCCCACAAGGCTGTGATTGGTCTGCTTACTTCATCCCGTCCGGAGTCGCATTCCCGGTCTATGCCCCATAATAACGGCAGAAACCATGGAAGATTTAGAAGAACGGATATGGAACAAATACAAGAGCATTTGGCAGAAGAGATCCGAAAGTATGACCACTTGTATATACCGTCGCTGATTTGTCCGCCAGAAAAAGGCTATGAGGGGCAGCAGTGGCGATGTAAATAAACAGTCGACGACGACTGCCACACACAAAGAAGGCGTCTTTAAGGCCGTCCTCGACAAAACACGTTACACGCGCAACCCTTGGGGAACCATAAACAAAAACGAGTCCGTCGATGCAACTGCGTGTTGAAGGACTGTTATTCGGCCTTAACATGGAACAGAAGTGGTGAAAAGTAAGACTGGAGATTTAGATTTTCTTGGATCACCGACAAGTTGGAAATATTGCTGAAAGTACGGTTTGCCAACGCTTTGCTACCTTACCACTACGTTTTTGACTCCTCACTCGAATTTGATCTTTTTTACGTCATAGAAATCAGTCTGGTTATGGAAGTGCAAAAAAAAATCCACATCCATCTTCTGAAAAGAGATTTTCAGGCATACTATTATAACCATTCAATTTTTACAGAAAAAATTGTTTAATTTGCAACGTCAAAGAGAAGTGCTAAGACTCAGCCTGGAACGAGGCTTGAAACTCTTTATAAAGATTTTCTGAAATGGCAGGAAAATTTATCTGAAAATAATTTCCGCAGCCAGAGCCATTATAAAGGGGAGTGGTCGCTGTTGCACTATATTGCTGGTTCTGCCCTGTCCAGACTAAAACACAACCCCAGAGTTCTCAAACTATAACAGCGCCAGCAATGCTTCCTTAACTTCCCCGTTTCAAACTATGGAGTAGCTTGGATGACAGACTTGAACGTAGCAGAAGTGATGCATTCAGAAACTAGAAGGCAACAGCGTGGATGTTGGCTTTGCCCGCAGTGTGTCAAGATGGACTTTGGCTGCTGCAGCTGTGGGCTGGCACCACTGCAGGTGTAGCTTGCTGTTGCAGCATGCCTGACACCACAGGGAAAGAGAGAGGATACTGCAGGAAGAAAAGGTAGGAGGCACTGAGACGCTATGGAAAGCTTGGCAACCCTCTTCTCCTCCCACAGCCCCTTTCCCCTCTTAAAGAACCTGGCCATTAGAGCTTTAAAGCCCCTTAAAGAACAACACTGGCATTTTAAAAAATGCATTCCAATAGTAGAGCATTCACATCTACCTGGTACTGAAGGGAACATTCTGTACAGCCTCTATAGTACCAAGCCGCTCTGCATTTCTCCATCTTCTCTGTGTGGCCCACTTCCCTCAGATGACCTGGGATAAAGCAACTAATCTAGCTGCTGTTGCCATGGGAGGAGCCTGCTCTGCTTCAGGCAAGTGACTGATTCTGAGGACATACAGAGTGATGGGATGGGGGAGGGGAGGCAAGCGGCTGTATAGCGGCTATGCATGAGGGGCAGAGAGCAGAGGGGGGGGGACAAGTGCTAAACCCAACATCCACTGCACAGAAAATCAGTTTCATGCCACAGGCTCAGTTTATTTCCAGCAGTGGCATCATTGTTGTAGCCTTAACCCCCATAAATGAGATGAAAAGAAAAAATTAATAAAATGTTTGCACTATTGTTGTGTTACAGTAGATAAATAAGCTCGAAGCTGAATAGACAGTGACTTTATTTGTGCAGAGTTCTCATCGTGCCGCTGCCTGACACAGGATTGTTATCACTTCTTTGTGGTGTCAAATAATAAGGTTGGTAACACCATAGGGGTAACAAAAACATATAAGCCAATATTTCCTCACAAATGACAACTACAATGTCCATAATGAATACATTTTTTCCAGTTCGAGTTATTTGTGGTAACAGAAATAAATACAATGTGGAGTGAGACTGGAAATCAATATTCTTTTCTTGCTTTTTCCGTAGTAAATATATATTTACAAGATGCGCAACAATGAGCATAGAGGCTTCTGTGCCTGTAACGTCAGGACTGTCACAATCAGTCAATCATATTTCTGCCCACAAGGTAAAAATATATATCCTGTACTGCTCAACGGAGAAACCAAGAGCAAAGTTCAGATAAGAACATTATAGATCTGTCCGCCTGAAGCCTTTAACTCACATGTTGATGCCCCGAGCAGGTTCAAATAAAATATCTATTGAAACTTGATAATTATCTGATACAGGAAATGTTAATTAACTCCTGAAGGAGTCAGTGAATGGCAACGGTCCCCTGAAGTGTCGAGTTTGCACAACAGGCCTGCAGCGTTCAGATCACAACATCATGTCTTCTCCTTCACACTAATGTTTACTGTGCCTGTAAAAGCTACTCAACCAAAATGAAGAATTGCTCTATCGAAAACCTTAATTACAAATACTGTGACAGTATGATGAAATTATACATTCTGAAAACATTTAAAGGGCGAGTACAGTTTTATCTTGGATGCTACCAAACTCTTCCATATAAATCAGTTTACATTTTAAAACACTTACATTTACACCTGCCATCCACGCTACTACCGAATTTTCAGAGAAATTCGGAAACGCCGCCGTCTTTGCTTTTGTTTGAATCTGAGGTTCTGGGTTTTAGTCTTGATGGGCAGAAACAGAGGAGTTTGGATACGATGACTCATTCGAACCCTGAATGGGTCTCACCAGAAACTCAACTAGCAGCAGTGAGAGCAGAGTGTTGCCAACACTTACTGTCAGTAACAGTTCCACCTCGCCGTTGGTCTATGAAAAGAAATCGCTCATCCTTATTCTAACCATTGTTGTTTCTCATTGATAGTATTTTTTTGCAACTAAGCAACCATTTGCTGCATCACGTATATGTGCATGACCATTGTGCATTAATGGTCATTTGCTGTGCACTTCCAGGTGAGTCGGTAAGGATGAAAACAGCTTTTAAAAGTTGTATGCATAGTGTAGTTATGAGTCATATGAGTCTAATGCGGTATCCTTACAGGTGGATATGTACAGAGTTTGAGCGTGTTTGGCTGCATGCAGTGATTCACGCTGTAGACTGCAGTGACTCCAGGCTGTGTGGGGAAGATGTGATCGTCCAGTGATGGCTGAACCCGTGGGATTCTGGAAAGGTTCCATTAAGGAGAACTCTCAAAGTAACTAGAAACTGAAAACAAGTTTCACTATACAGATTAGTCTGAAGGTTTGACAGGTACAATTCTACAGTCATGTCAGAGGCACTGATTAATCTACATGTTATTGACTAAACCATTGTGAGAAGAGTTCACCCGGTATGTTTGAGAGTTTTCCGTACGCTAATGTAACTCTGCTGATTGTCTGATTTTACATTTGTGTTTTTGAGCAATGCGTTAGCTGATCCAGAGGGCTTTCCTAAAGACCCCAATGGCACAGCTAGATGGGTTTCAAGGATCCCCCGGCCGACCCCCACCCCACCACCACCCCGCCCAAAATGCCCCATCTCTGAGAGTACACTATGTACCTTCACCATTTTGCAAGAGTTAAAGGGAAAAGCAGAAATGGATTTCTGGACTGCTTCAGGCAGGGGGACACAGAGAGCAGATTAGACAACTGCTCACGCCTTTAATGGGAAGAACAAACTGTCTATACTAATTCCCTTTAGTTTGTAAACATTAATAGGGCAAATATAACTCTCCTGTCACGACACTGAATAAACCTGTAACAATCGAGGTTTCGTTAAGTCTTATAACTAAAGACATAAAATATGAGTATCACATAAATCAGATATTGTCCAAAGACGGAATGTGACATAAATAAGGAGGCCCTGTGGTTAATAACCTGCCTGAGCAGTGGTCTGTGACCAACAGACAGACTCGCACACTGCTGGTCATATGGTTTAAGGGAAACCGAACGTCTGGCTTTCTTCCTTTCATCCAAATCAGGCCTTCCTTTCCCCTAAGTCCTCTTCTTTTACTCTGCTCTCGCCTGCGGGGGCCGTCATCTCCCTTGGCCCCCTGCCAGCACCTCTACTTGTAACCGACAACACAAGAGGGAGAGAGGGAGGGGGAGAATAAAGAGTGAAAAGAATCATTTAAAAAGAGGGCTGTGATAAAAAAAAGAAGCAGAAGCACAGCAGGAAGCATTATCTGTTTCATCGCCAGGGAATTTGGAAAAACAACACGCCTATCCCCACACACAGTAAATGTTGTACGCTGGAATTAGGAGTAATTAGTGACTCAGACTCTCACATGGAAGTCGAAGGGAGAAGGAGCACAATAACAGTGAGCTATGAGGAACATAGTGTTTACAATTTTTACTTTCATTTTGTCATGTTATGAAAAACCAATAGAGGAGATTTCCACACATAATGTGACTCGTTATGGTTTCCCCATAATTCACAGATTACCTTTCATTGTCTGAAAGCCACAATAATGCTTATCTAAGCCACAAAGCACAAATGAAAAGAAAAAAGTTCACAGTTATGGTTATTTGCAAATATTTCACAACCCAGCCACATCTGGTGGGTGACAGACCGAGAGAGGAGAGCGTGCGGCAGTCACGCAACTTGATCCGTCTGCTGTGTAGAGGACTGATAAACAGAGAGAAGGGAGCAGGACGTGCACAGGTGAACCTGGGGCTAAACCTGCCAGCGCGACAGGTTCACTTCCATGTGGAGTTCAGGGGTCATCATCAACAGCAGCGAGGGCAGGAAAAGCAAACGATCAGTTACAATGAGAGACTTAGGGATTTGAGCTACTCTTGTTAAGACTGCAGCTAAATTGTAAAAAATAACTGACATTAATTAAAAAGGCTGAAAAGCAGTATGTTGATTTTTGTCATCTCAGAAGACAAACATGTGTAGTAATTGCAGAATATATTAAGGAGAAAGCTGTTTTGAATCTCAATCAAGGAGATGGAGTAGAAAATCTTTTTTTACCTCATATTATTGACATAAATAAGGCACAGTGCAGGATTGACAGCTGGCGGCGCCGGTAAAGATATCGGTGTTGTCTCATAACAGCTCCATTGCAGCGTCACATCAAGGTGATCACGCTGAGTCAACACAATTCCTGAGGTAAAACATAATCTATGTCAGGCCGTCCGTGCTGGCGGCCAGGTGACCATATGGTTGCTGACCATGCAGTTAAAGTTCTTGCATCAGGCGTAAGCATGAAAGTGGCTGACCGCACTAATTATAAATTAGTCGTTAGTTTGATCTCCGTTAATGTTCTGCTTGAGGAGAGAGGGTAGGCACAATGTCAACTGAAGGATTTAGGACAGGGACACTTGCGGTCAGCACGACCGTATCGGCGAACATCAAACTGGACAGAAATACACGAGTGGTTGAAGCTCTGAGAGGAATTGCAATGTTTAGATAATGGGAAATGAATGGGTGTATAATCCTAATCCAACAAGAATGGCACATACCATCAACAAGGCCCAACAGCCCTTATGAAACCCCATTCAAATTCACTAGATCTGCAACAAATTGAACACTCAAATCTGTACCCTAAAAATGTCTGATATATTTTTTACCACGATCCATGAATTATTCTCTGAGAAATCGAGGAAAAAAGAAAAAATGTGTTGACAGAGGGCCAAGCTGTCTTTTAGTTTACTGTTAACAATGTAACGTCTAATGAAACGAGCCTGGCTCTGACCCTGCTTCCCCGAGGAGACCATAAAGTAGCTTCGGCCACTCCTCCCTGTCCCCCGTCCCGTCCCCTTCCTGACCTGTAAGCCACATTTAGGAGGAAAAAGCTGCTGCGGCTGCTGCTTCATCATTAGCTTACTGTAAAGCCACTTAAGTTCTGAGGGGGAGAGAAAGGGGAAGACTGGAGAGGAGCTGCAGCCTTACAAGGAGCAGGGTGGGATCAAGAGGATGATACAGCTCAATAAACTAACAAAATACTGAAAAACGTAATGGATCACAGCTGTGTGGTTAATACCCTCATCCCTGTGAGATGAGGTGAGCTGATTTAGCTGCTCTGAAGACAAATGTCACCCACATTACTCACAGGTTATTTCATAACAGCATAAAAAAATTATAATAACAATAAAAGAACGCGCTATGTCTCATTTAAATGATGCCGTCTACCTCGAAGTGTCAGTGCCAAGGGTTCAGAGGTGAGGCACAGGAAGTGAGTGGAGACGACCCAGATGGTGCTGAGACAATCCCTCCTTCCTCCTGCTGGCCTGCTGGCAACTCAGTCCCTTACTGACTCCCTGCCTGCCTGCTGCTGCTGCTGGGACTCAGTTGATGGTTTCAATTCTTCCAAAACAGATCTTAGGCAACAATAGTTCTGGATCTTTGTAGCTCCGACTGTATTTGCTTTTGTTGTTAAATTAAAAAAGGGACAGAAATCTTTTACGTCTGAGGATATAAATGCAACAAAGTAAATAAATACCTGAATAATATCATTACCACTATGAACACGTCTCCACTTACTGTGTGATGAATAATTGATTGAGGTGCAATATCGAGGACCTGCCGATACACATGCTTGACCAAATGAGATTCGTAGAAGTAAATCATACTCCACCCAGTTTAGATTAAAACTAATTATAAATAAACTTACCAGAAAAATGAACGCTTAAACACACATCAATTTGATAACTACCTAAAAGGACAGTCACATTTATTTGATGTGCACAGTAACTTTTTTGGTTTGGTCAATGTCACATCTGCTCACATGGAGGAGGGGGGGTTTATGGTCTTTACTATAGCCAACCACCAGGGAGCAATCAAGATGATTAAGCTCCACTTACTTGTCCTCCTTCCGTCAATTAGTATGACAAGGTCAAATCCTCATTAAATGTATCACTTAATAGAGTTCAGGGATTAAAATCACGATGAAGAGATGAAATGAAGAAAATAACTTTTCTTAAATACTTAAAAGAATGGAATGTGCAGCACAGAAGGGGCTTCACCTGTTAAACACAAGTTTATAATGTCATAAAGTCGAGTCTCCGGGTGACTCTCCTCCAACTGATCTCAGAGTGACCATAACCCTTCTTTCTTTTGCAATAGACTTTCAACAGCATGTGTTCACATGTGTTCCATTAACAATCATTTCACAAGATGCATGAAAATAGTTTTTGACGACAATCTTTGCTTCCTATAATTTAGTACCCAACCATGGTGGAATTTAGTTTTTTTTGCAGTGGCAGTTATCTTCTGGGAAAGTCTGTCAACACAACTGCTGGTGGAAATCTGAAGTGGTTGGGTTGTGCTGTTTAACTGTTTGTGGGTGTTAGACACAGGTGATCATTTTATTAGTAGCCAAAATTACACTGCCAGATAAATTGAACAGAAATTATCACTAGGTTACTGGGTCATGTTTAAAGCAGCAGCAGCAATGAACTCAGCAAACAGCACCACAAGGCAGAGCAATAAAAAAATATGACCCAGCTGAAAAAAACAATTGCCAAAATTGCCCATAAAAAGGTATTCAATTAATATCAAATACCAGGTTTCACCATGAAATACCCATTATAGTACCTAATGTATGATGGTAGCATTAAGACCAGAACAAATAACCAACTACAATGGGACTCAGTAGAGCTCACACCTCCACCAAGGCCCAACAGTCAAATTCAATGAAAATATACAAATGGACACAGGTGAAAACATGACCTCTTGAAGGAGGTTACAAGGACCTGCATATGGTCAACTGACAGATGAATGCCTAAAATGACTTGCATAGCTAGCTGTCAACAGTTGTGACTTGGCAGATCTACCACACTTGCAACTGCCCTTGAACGAAACTAGACAAAGTTACTGCTCTGACACAAGTTTTGGCAAAAGTTAAAGCCCTATATGCTGTCAAGTGTCGAACTACACAAATACTCTGTCCTGTAAGAGGCGTTGACAGTAAAATGTCCAATATCATAATTTACTAAGTTGATTTGAAAACAACAAATACAGGGAATTCTAGACTGAAGTTATATATATCCACAGTCGTGTGTTTTAACATCACTTCAGATAAAACCACTGACAGTGTGCAGGATGTCTTATTCAAAAAGCCATTCCCTCTCTGTAGAGAACGGTCCTGCATGCTGGCTCACAACAACTCAGCAGTTTATTTATAACATCCCACAGAGCGTATACTCATGAGAATATCTTCTCATGCAGGCTGCACACACCTGTCCTGGAATATACAACTACTGCGCAGTGTGACCTCCCAGCTGGGTCCACCCATGACGTTGCAACACCTCAGAAGTAGCTCTGGCTGACACTGCGTTCCTGGCCAACATTGGATTTCTCTTCTCTTTACAGGCACATGCTGTCGTTCTTTTTGTCTGAGCATTAACACAAATCATGGGGGGAAGAGAAGGGGGAAACATTTGCAAGGTTGTGGGACAGAAAAAGAAGTGAGTCCATTCACAGAGTGAGAAAAGTACTGTATCATGAAAGCTGATGGGTTGGAAGAGGAGGGGCACACAGAGAGAAGAAGGGGAAAGTGGGGAGAAAGCCTCAGTTTTCTCAGCTGGGCCAGCAGTGGGATGAGGTGAGTTATGGGGGGATGGAAGGAAATAAGGGAGGGCCAAAGCCGGCTGAGTGACCTGGGCCTTTGTTGGCAGATGGTGGGAAGCGCCACCTTGGCCTCTCACTCTGAATGTTAAGCAGTGCTGCCATTGTCTGGCAAGTGCAGCAGCAGACGCATGCGCTGGGCGTTTCTCTGGCAACCAGGAAGAGTAACAAACTGCCCCCCCCTTCACTGCACACACACACACACGCCTCCCCCCTCACAACCTCTTTGCATCTCAAGACGACATCCTCCAATGGGAATCCCCATACACCAGAAGCCGCGGCCAGACAGTCAGATTCTCCCACACTCCCGACCTCTGAGGTCTAGGCAGAGTGAGAGGTCAGACAAGTGGTGACCCTCAGACGGATTGTTTTCATACAGAAATGAAAATCAAATATTGTCTAGTCAACTGCTGAGGTAAATAGAACTGAGTGAATCAGGGTGATCTTACAAGAAAATTCCAAGGACAAAACAGACTAGTTTTAAATGTCCATACATATTCAATCATTTGATGTAAGTATAATTTATTCTCCTGTGAACTCTCCACCTACTGAAAAGAAGATATAATACGCGTATAAATCACACTTCATTATATTGAAAGACATTCCACATACAATAAAATCCACTGAAATAGCTCTGCAAAGCAGAAACACCAGATATGCTAAATAACTCAAACTACCCTTCAACACATAACGCCAAAATTAACACTAATAATGGTTAATTTCATAGAATGAGGATTAATTGCACGGTCACTTTGCTGGATTGAATTAAAAAGGTATATTCGACAGGTGTAACCATTATGGCGTGTTTTGTCAGCTCCCGCCGGTGCGTACGCCAGGAGATATCAGATGAACCCAACAGGGAATTAGGTATTCTGGATTGAATTTAATAGTCGTCATGATATCATCCCGATTCCGTCAAACTACGATAGAAAAGTCAGGCAAAATCCTGTCTATTAATGTCCTTTAAAAGCTATAGTAAATAAAATGGCATTCAAAGAGCATTTAACTCCGCCAAAGCCCAACAGCCTCCAACATATAAATGTACCTGATCAGGATTTATTTTTATTTTGATCAGTCCCATTTGTATGCCGGATTCCCCCCCCCCCCCCCATCAATATCACCAATGTTAAAGAGAGTGAAAATAAAATTCCTGGATCTGAACCAATACTTAATGGGTTCTTCCTTGGTTCAAGCCCCACCCCTCCAAAAAATGTCATGTATATTGGTTGAGTATCTTCTGCATCTTCCCGCTAACTAACAAACAAATGCAGAAAATGGCAGATGTAGAGATATTCTTATAAATTAACTTGCTACTGTGCAACATAGATGGGATGGCTGTGTGCTACAGGTGCAACATGGTCCGACCAATCACTTAAGTTAATTTTTTTAATTTAGCCAGAGTGTTCAGAGCAAACCTCAAAGCAAAAAGCTACGATTTCTCTTCCTTACAAACAGAAATATGAATTTACCATTAGTCTCTTTTATCGTTACGCATCAACGCCTTTAGCGAGACATTCGTCTGGTAAATGCTGAGGATGCTGTTATGCACTCAACTGGTAGGAGCTTCCTTTAGATCACAGAGCTTAAAGTAGGTTAAGCCAATTCAAATAGTCGTTTCAAAAAAGGCTGAAGGAGTCAGCAGAGGACAAGGCACAACAAATACAGAGACCATTATCTCCCGTGTTGTTTGATTTACTCATCTAAAGAGCGAGGAAGGGCTTTCTTATGGCCATACCCTGCAGCTTGCTTCCCTGCACCACACGTCAGGGAAGACGGGGTAGACTGTGATCATGTGTGGCAGGAAATCAGGTTGAGGCACCCCCCAGAAAAAAGAAAAGCTAAGCCACCGCGGAAGCTGTCAGACACATCTCTGTGCCACTGACAGACAGGAGACGTGGATCTAATCCTCTCCCTCACGCTGCTGCTGCCACCATGCTGTAAATAAAACAGGAGCCTAGGTGACATAACCAGTGACTTCATTCCACCGAAAGTAGGCTAGAGAGAGAGAGAGACGCCGAGTCCATCTCTGAGTCAACTCGAAAAGGTGAATGAATATTCCGGGGGCAGTGGCAGCACGAAGCCCTGGGAAGAGACGCTGATGTAGTCATTCACTGCATGTGTGTGTATGTGTGGGGAGGGGGGGTAAAACACAGTTACGATGCATCAGGAGGCATTTTAAAACACGTTTAGGAGCGGGTGATGGTTTCCTGCACGTTTTATAATAAAGCAAACGTAGCTACAGCTTATTAAACTACCCCGCCACTTCCTAATGGCTCCTCTACGTTAAGCTATGCGGGCTAGAGAGACTCTCCCCGGCCCAAGGACTGACAGGCCCGTCAAGGTGCACGGGAACACCCCCACCCCATCCTTCCAACGAGCTAATGTTGTGTGAAATGGGCGATTCCCACAAGCCGGGCCTTGTAGGGGCGACCATTAGTCCCCATTAACAAGGGCCAGGTCATCACCCTGATACGGACTGGGAGCATTCCTGCTCTGCGGTGGTGACTTGTGCACTTGCTAGCCGCACAAATGTTAGCACCGGAGAGGCTAATGTACCTTGCTAGCCCACAGCGGTAAGTGAACAAAGCCGGCAGCCGGTGTGGAGAGCCACTTAGCTTCCCGGTGATGGAGCCAACATGTGATAAATGCTGTTTTCGTGTCGGTGCTCCAGGGGCTCTCGAGTTTAATTACAAATAAAACTACACGGGGGAAAAGTGTAGCGACAACTACCGACAGCCAGGCTGACATTTCCGTTAGCTTTGACACCCGGCTCGGTAAGCTAATGCTAGCACACTTAGCTAGCTAATTGTCCCCTCCCCTCCCAGCTGCCCCCCGACCGAAACCATCATCCCCCGCATCCAGCCGCTCCGATCCCCCCGCTAAAAAAACTAGCAAAGTGGGGATACTCACATGGGGGGAAATGTTTGAAAGCACAAGCCATGGCCGCGTGAAGGGATACTGAGGCGGCGGCACGGAGCCGGGCTGCGGAGCTTGTGGGGCTCCCGGCGGCAGAGACACGGAGGTCAGGGTAGCCCGCAGTTGGCTCGACGGAGAGGGGCCAATTCCAGGTCCGCTCACTGCGACAGCGGCTTGTTTGGGGACCACTTTCGGTGGCAAACTCATTGCAAAAAAAAAAATATGAAACAAATAAAAACAATAGCTGAATAAATACGGATAAGAGCGGCGGCTAGCCTGCAGGCATGGAGCAAGCGTAGCGGTATGTCGAAGCAGGCCGCGGATCCCTTTAACGAAGCGGGACAGCGAAGCTCGGATAGCAACACAAACGTCTCTTTTCTCATGGAAAGTCGCTGCTCGGGTCAGCGGTGCTGCTCATGGGGACGGTGGGAGGGTTCGCCTCCCTTCGTCCGTCCGGAACCTCCGCGGATCCGGCTCGGTTCGTTTCTCTCACGGGTCGGGGGGGCGGAATAATCGCCGCGGTCTTCAGCCTCCGTCGGCGATCTACCTTCTCTTCTCGACAGGTCTGTTCTCCATCATTTTCCTTCTCGCACAGATGAGAGACTTCGCCAACATGGCGTTGCGGCCGCTTCCAGCAGTCCGGGCAGGACAGGACGACTCGGGAATCCTCGGCCAGCTCCGGAATCGCTCGGCTAATCAGCCAACAGCACGGCTCGGTGGGCTCGATCCAATCGGATCCACCGCGGAGATTCAAAAACCGGGTTCACGCGCAAAATCCATTTTTCCATGTATTTTAGTCCGCAACGTATTTAAAGAGAATGAAAAGGTCGCGGTGGAAGGTTTAAAATTCATAAATGATGAACAATAACTTTATGAAGTGAGAATTCAAGAAAAGTTTCAATAAATACTAAATAAATATTGATATGTGATTATCAATGTTCAGGAGATTTAACATGTTTTATTCAGTTATTTCCGAGAGGTTCGGTTAATGTCCGATTCTCTGCGGCAAACTATTCCATGGACCTGTGTGTAAATACTGCGCCACCTACTGTCTGTTTGGTTGCCTTGCAGTTACCCCTGATTTGGTTAATTGATCCTTTGAGACTGGCAATTATCAGAATCTAGTCAGCGCTTCTCCATATGAGATGAGATATGACAAGATAAATGATCCTTTATTAATCCCACTACGGGGACATTTGCAATATTACAGCAGCAAGATTCAAAAATAGGCATCAGTTAGTAATAAGTAACATGCATTACTTAAGTGTAATGAAATATATATAAATGGAATAAAAATGTATATACAGTGTAAAAACAAGAGAAATGTGTGCAGTGGGAGAATATTAATATTGCACAGTCAAGAGAGTTTAACCATAGTCGATAATGGGTGGATGTAGTATAACTGGGAGCAGAGCTGCGTGTCCAGTCTAACGGCTGCAGGAAGGAGGCTTTGAACTGTAAAAATCTCATGAAAAGGTTTTGCATGATTGAAATTTAGTTTTGAAGCCTTAGATAATGTGTAAAAAAAAAAGTTGTCAGTCTTCAAAAGTACAGCACATTTTATTACAACTTTTACAATTTTTCCCCAGTGCAGTTTGTTTTCCAGGTAAATTTTTTCGGTTGTACACCATTGCACTCTCCTGCTTCGGTCTGTTACCTCAGAGCAGAGTTTGCAGCCCCCACTATTCAGATTTGCCCACACATTCACACTTGTGAATCATGAGATTTGTTAACGTTGGCCCACTGCTCTGATTTTAAACTGCAAAACTGATGGTCTGAATAAAACTCTGGATCAGGGAGGCGGGGGTATTTGCTGCTGACCTATTGTTTGCTCTCCGTTGAACTACAGTCCAATCACATGTACCATATACACTGTGTTATTTGTTATTCACAGATGACATGTGAACCAAAGCTATGTTTGTGCGTCAGAAAGAGATTTCAAACAATTGAACAAACTGTAGACACGAGGCAGAGATGTTTTACGACTGGTTTTATTATACAAAATAATATTTGACTCATAAAAACATGGCTATGGCTTAGTCTACATGACCAAGTTCTGATTTAATCTCTATAAAATTTGACCAGAGTATGCAACATGAAATATTACAAAGATTCAAAGACAAACTGTTGATGCACTGTTAAATGTTTTTAAAAACCAATACTTAATAAACGGATTTAAATCTTTAAAAACCGGGTGTGAACCAGATTTTCATCTTCTACCAGATTTTAAAAATCTTGCAGCTTCCTGGTTCACTGTCAAGTAAAGAATATCGGCATTACTAAAATACAATAACAATAAAACCGTAGCAGATCCGAGCGTAGTGACAAGTAACAAGTGAAAGAAACGTCACCTTGCTCATTCGTCACTATGTTTGTCACATAGTGTCACATAGTGACAAACAGCTTGTTTGACAGTGGTTCCCCTGCTTTCTGCGACTATCTATTTGGTTTCCAGTGTTCTAAAAGCACATTACATCCAGATCAGATTTCAGAAGTCATGGAGAGCGGTTTGCTATACAAGCAGTACTTGAGGAGAAGCATCGAAGATTTGAAATCCTCTGTACAGAGCAGGCACAGTGTGTGCAGATAAGGAGCCTCATAGTGGCAACAACACCGGGAGTTTCAGTGGTTCTCATGCTCCTTGTCCAGAGAGACTGTCAGTATCAAGCTATTAAAATAGCTGTTCTCCCCCATAAACGTCTGTTCACTCCTCGGTGATAAACAGCAGCAAGTGGTGAGGTATCACCAGAGCTCACACTTGTGTTTAGGGTTCATGGGAGCATTGGGTTTGCAGCCAAAGTGCTTTGAGAACTCATGTGAATTGGAGACGGTGCCAATGACTCGGAATCTTGACGGACTGTGAGGATCGGTGATCACGCCTTCGTGTGAGCTCTCCGGTGTCCTGACGGAGCACCATACCTGCAGCGTGACAACCAATAAACACATCAGAAGATTATTTACTGTTGATTTCTTTTGAGAATTATAGAGAGAGTAGAGACACTGGCCTGGTTTCCGACATTTTAGTTAGAAAACTTCCTGGCAGATACATACATTTTGGTTTATTTTCTATTTTGTTACCTGACTGTGACGTTTGAGCCTCAATGTGCAGGCTGATTTATGCGAAACTTTTTGACACTAGCACGCCGGTTTCACACTCGTTTGTCGAACTTAAATCCACAATTTAATATGTGTGCACAGGAGCATGAGGATTTTGCAGTTAGTTTGGAATCATTCAGTCCCGTGGGCGTCTTGCAGAAGGATTCAGTGCAAATACACAGAGAATGGTCTTTATAATGAAGTAGGAGACATTTTCTGTCCAGCAGTTAAATTTTTTTTTTTGTAGGTGAGTGAAGCTGGGGGGGGGGCGTAATTCTTATTCTTAATTTTTGTTGCCCATCAGATATTATAGCAAAATACATTTTCATGTCTCAAAACATGTCTCGAGGGGAACCTTAGTGATATTGTAAGTACAGTTATAGTATGAGCATGTCTACAGTAGAATAAAGTAAAAAAGAAAATACCTTGATTGGTACAAACCTGTGCAAATCCTACGAAAAACAGCTGATGGTTGGTCATTCCCAGGGCGGGCAGCGTGGGCTCGTCTCCGTTCTTTTCGATCCAGTTCACATAAGCCTTCCAGGAAGCAAATGCTCATGTTACACACGTGCCATCAATCTTTGCTTAGCACAGGGAAAACTATACAGTCACATAAACCAAAGACTACATCAAAATCATTTTGGGTCCTCTACAGATTTACATGCACCATTTGATGTGCGACGCTTTTACTTGCATATGATTCGCTCATCTGCTTCCTAGCCCATGACCTTTCAATTCATGGAAAGAATGTGTGCGTGTGAAGAAGTAACCAGAGGCTGACAAGGCCACTCGTAACCCCCTGTTGCATTTCCAGGCTTCACTGTAAACCAGACAACCTGCTTTTTCCAATACAGATTCATGTATGCGACACACAACCGCCTTGACAAATAAACCGGAGCAGGGGATTAATCCGAGATCGCAGCGACAGTTTCGTGACCTCGCAAAAATCCGACAAAGTTGACTTCGGTGACAAAGAGATAACGATATAAAATGTCCACACATATCAAAATGCTCTAGCATTTAGTTGTTTTTACACCTCAGTGACAAAAAGCCATATTTTTCCTGAATGTAACACAGACAACATTTGAGGGGAATTCTCCTTCCTGGACTTGTACCTTGTAGGCAGCTTTGAGTCCACCGTTGTCAGCGATGTTCTCTCCCAGGGTTTGTTTTCCATTCAGAGGCTCCTTGTTGATGGTGTAGTTTCCGTACTGCTCCACCATGCACTGAGTCTGCTTCTTGAATGCCTCCACAGAGGAGTTCTTCCACCAGGGACGCAGGTTCCCATCCTTATCGTATTCCCTCCCTGTTTGAATGGAACAGTGGTATGTAACTCTGTTCTCTACCAAGTTTGTGTTTTAACACTATTTTATGTCATTATAGTTATTTTAGAATAATATTAAAAAGTACCTACCTTGGTCATCAAAAGCATGCGTCAGCTCATGTCCCATGACTACGCCTATTCCACCGAAGTTAAGAGCCCTGGATAACAAAAGAGACACCTGTGACATCTGGTCTAAAGACTGCAAGTTTGTAAAAGCAGATGAGTGAGATAAGATAACTGATACAGACTGAGACTCAATATGAAGCTGCAGCAGGTTAATTTAGCTTAGCATTGAAACTGGAAGCACAGAACACATCTGAATCTCAGATAAGCTGCTTTCAGACATGCACCGAACTTTCTGAGATTTTCTTGAGGCACGTGTTAGAATGCAAATGGAGTTTTCCTTCCAGCCCCTTAGTAAAATGTCCTGAAGATGTCTGAATGAACCCATGTGAAAATACAGCAGGAAAAAGTCCATAAAATCCACAGCAAGCGAGTGGGCGTGTCGATGATGTTTTATATCAAGACCTACTTGGGCCAGGATGGACTGTAGAACGGAGCCCGGAGAATTCCTGCAGGCAGAACCATCTCGTTCTTGGTGGGGTTGTAATATGCATTCACAGTCGGCGGGGTCATGCTCCACCTGCAGACACGGACAGAGCCACAACATGAGGCGGAAGACAAGGTCACTACAAATTAAGAATATTGATTGTGCCTGGTCTAGTGGATCTGCCCCACTCCCTCCCCCGCAGCCTAATTGAGAGATCAGGACCAGTTCAGCGGACAGAAGTTGGTGGCCTGGGAACATTTGTGGATGGAAGCGGCGCTCTGCTGAGTCAGTATAATGAGAATGTCTCTCCTGGGCCGAGCGTGCGACCTCCTCTCTGGCAGGACGAGCCACTCACTGGTTTCTGTTGGGGGTTTTCCTCAGCTGGTCGGCCGTCACTCGGGCTGAGAAGTTGTAGTACTGCATGACATTTTGGAAGTAGAGATCTGACACCACCTCAAACTGAAAGGTAGAGGACAGAAATAGTCAGTGTTTTTATTTATTTATTATTTAGATCAAATAAAAGTGACAGACCAAGTGGTTCCACGTTTACCTACATCATTGAACACTTTGTCCAGCTTGGTGGCGTTCATGATGAAGTCTGGATATCCCACCATGTTGTAGATTGCGTCTGCCTGTGAAGGATAACGTTGGAAAAACTGTAAAAGACACATATTCACACCAGGTGGCAGTGCTGTATTGTACTACTATTCCTTACTGGCTGTGTAAATTCTGCATGCAGGTCTTAGTTGTGTCTATTCTCCTTCTAAGAAGGTCTTGTCTCTATGATCTGTCGCAGCCATTCAAAATGTCAGGAATTGATATTGATCATTTAAATTGCACAACTTACGCATGGAATAATTTTAGAATGACCCACTGTGCTGTCAGCATTTTGATTAGTCTTCTATCAGGACCATGTTTTCTTTGCTTAAAAACTAATACAAATAATAACGAAGATGAATGCTAAATAATAAAAAACTGCCGACCATGCTATTGGAGCTTTTGAGTTCCTGAAACATACAAATTGGAAATGCTGGTGGCCCTGTGGCCCCAGAAAAAGGTGTGTGGTATAGTTGGGACAAAAACAGAAACGCTTTCTCTCTCATCCTGATTGACTCTAATAAGACGTGACTCTGCTACCAGTGGTCGGCTCAGTCTCCTGGGGTTGTGTCTTGTTGCAGGTTGTCAGTGCCTGTGTGGACAATGATGATCTGGGGAAGGCCAATAAAGTCTCATTGAAGCAGCTCTAAAAAATGTCCAGTGCTTGAACACGTCTCTGCAAACCTCCATCAGTAACACCACCTACGCCTCTGGCTTGGCTGGCAGAGGGGGTGGGATCATCCTGGCCAGCAGGGAGGAGGTCGCTGCATGAGAAGAGCCAACAAACATTCCCGAAGTGACTTTCCCAACCAGAGGCTGAGGGGTAAGAGGCCGGGGTGTGGTTGAGAGGCTCAGTCTGTGGGATGTGGGCTGAGAACAGTGGAGAGGAGCGCAGGGGGATTTAGGAGGTCTCAGGAACTGTAGCTACCTCCTGAGGCTCCTCCCTCTGCTCTCTGTATCGTCCTGGACCCACAGACTGGTAATCCTCCGTTACACTTGTTCCAGTTATTTAGAGGGGTCTATTAAAACAGTTCCATGTTAGCTTCGTTCAGTAGCTTTCTTTCTAACGATTAGAAATATTCAGATTTAGAGACGTCCCTTTACCAGTATTTTCTACCATAAAGTGTTTTTTCTGCAGCTCAAGTATTGTCGGAGGTCATTTCTGGTGTTGCTGCTCTCAGATTGCGTCCCTGTCTCTCTAATGCTCAGGTCTTAGGTGTGAAGGAGGACACACAGCAGGATCTCTCACCCACCTTTTCTTTGGCTGCTTTCTTTGTGTCCGGGTCCATCCAGCCCACATCCTTCAGGCTGTCCTCAAACGCCCATTTAATGTCTGCGACCATGTCCTCAGCCTGGAGCACAGAGGACACAAAGGAAAGTCAGGAAAAAAGCTGATCATCTCACACAGCAGGCGGCCGATGAGAGAGAGGGACTTACAATGGCTTTACTCTCTTCAGCAAAGGTGTCTTTGACGAACATGGCTCCGAGAGCAAAGCCCAGGGCGATGTCGGTGTCGCTGACGCACAGCTTCCAGCGAGGAGTGCAGCTCTGCAACATCAGAATGAAAGACATGAATACATCCTCAAGATATCTTCAATCTGATTAAAATGAGCTGTGGAGAGAACACAGGCCTCGTTCAGACCTGGTATCCACGTCTGTCCTGAGCGGTCACATCACAGGTGCACAGCTTTGAGTTTGTCTGTTAAAATCGGACATTAAAAGGCCTCCTGAATGTGTCACCTGTCACCACATGTGATCTGATCTCACTTCCTGCTCTATATATGCAAATACGGACCTACGACATTTGTGTTGGACAAGAACAAACTATGTCCATTCTGTGAAACCACTGCTCTATTTCAAAGTATTTATTAGTTTGTATTTACTGGTCTTTTGTCAGATTTCGGCTTTTGTGATTTATACAATACATCAAACATTAACAAACTGCCTCTGTTAAATTTTGATATTTTAATAGGCCTTAATCCAATGAAGACTGAGAAATCCCAGTGATCCTTTGTTCAGTGGATTCAAGTAACAAAGAAAAGAGTTGCGATCTTGAGAAATTCATGACCTCTGTGAAGCAGCAGTGAGCGGTTATCCCTCAGCAGCCTGAGAGACACAGTGTTCCTGCCGAAAGGAACAAGTGCTGTGTTTTTTTTTTTGGTAGATAAAAAAGCAACAACAGGACAAGCCACAGGCCAACTCCTGGTCAATTTACACTCAAGACTGAAGCGAGGCAAGCGGGACGACCACCAGGACAGAACACAAGAGGAGACGAATGGTGCAGGAGTGATTTCAGTGGGAAAAATAGATAAAATCCTAATTTGTGAAGGGATGTTACTTATTATCGAGCTGTTCTGTGACACAGCCTTGAGCCTCAAAGACCAAACAAGACTAGCAAAGCACTTTGAGTTGATTATAAATGTGAGGAAAATGTCTTGTTATTTGGCAAAAGTCAAAAAAAGATTTTTGGGATCAAAGAAATCATTCTGGACATAAAGTTGTATCTGTTTTCATGAGCCTCTTCTTGCCATCTCAAACGTAGAAAGATCTAAACATACAGTTAACACGTACACAAACATGACTCTTATAACAACGATTTCACATCTTGAACTGATCCAAGCCTCCCGTTCAACCCACTCTGTCACTTTCCGTGGGTACGTAAAAGTCCCTATATGGCAAAGTCATTATCAGGTGAAGGGAAGGACAAGGACAAAAAGAGCTGCATGTATACGCAGACAGAGAGGAACAAGGTCGCCGTGAGGAAACAAGGAGTATTCTGAGCAGGCAAAGCTGTAAAGTGTGCTCGGACACATAGTCACAGATGGAAAAAGAGACAGTTTCGCACTCTTGTTTTTAAAAGATACACAAAAGAGACACACAGCAAGTTAAGGACTTGTTATTACAGCTTGAACCCAGTGGATAACAAGGCAGAGGAAACAGGATCTTGGTCAGATAAGAGCTGCAGTCACTGGAGCCTCCACAGTTAAAGAAATAAATCAGTTTTTCTTGCTGCAGAGTCAACACATTTCTCCCTTCTCACAGGTTCTAGTGGATAAACAACCTTGTTTGCTAATTAAAGGGTAAATTCAGCAAATGTACAAACTCCGCTACACAACCTGCGATGTGGTGGCGTCCTGCAGCAACACACTGTTTGGATTTACTGTGGATCTGAGACATCTGCCTCCAATACAACACAGCTGAGCTGAGTTTTGTTAGTGTTGCTCACCGCATTGGAGACAAAATGTAACGGTAACATCTCCGTCCAAAACACACTGGTCTTACGAGGAGTCGTTCCACTTAGAGCCGTTCACAGAGAGGTCGGTGAGTTATCTAAAGAAGACAGGTCACCGGTCCTGGAAAGACGCTTCTAGGTTTTCCTTTACATCTTGAATGCCAGAAAATTCAATCCATTGCTATTTGTGGAGTATTTGCCAAAATCACTAAACCCGAGTATGTAAGGTCCAAATTATCCGCAGGGTTGGATACAATGAGAGGTAATTACTCACTAACACACATGACTAATGATTTAGTGATGTTTTATAGTTTAACCTTAATCTTTATTATAAATATTTAAAACAAAACAAACAATGATATAAAACTAAGACTTGTTTTAATCATCTTAACATGAAATATAAATCTTTTCGTCCTTGTTAATTATGTAAAAAATGATTTTCTGCAAATATGCTGATAGCGATATGTCTGTGAAAATTTATACCGGCCAATATCATCATTACAAAATAAAAAAATGTGTCATTCATTCACTAATATTATAAACTGTTGGTGATACATATAGTGTAATAATGTCCTTTATAGTTTCATGAACTGATATTTAAAATTTTTAATTGGACCATTTTTTTTTATCACAGTGCGAGGAGAGGATTTGTATAAATTCTTTTGAATTTATTAAATTACTTGTCAGTTTGTAATGTTTCCCTCCATTCCTTCATTAAGCTGCTCTCACTGTGCTGAGTCTTTGGATTAATTTATATCAATACACCAACAATTTAGTTTTCTCTGGCTGAATTGTAGCTCTGTGAATCACACTCTCTTTGAAAACTCTGGAACCAATTTTGGTTGATTTGTTGACACGGAGTTGAATGATTCAGGTTCCACAGAGGACCGACATAAAACGCTGGCCGATGATTTACAGTTCTTGTGAAATCTCGTCACAGTGGAGGGGAAAAGGCTTCGCTTCTCTGTTTGTTCTCCTTTATCTGCTCGCACCCGAAATGAATCCTCTGCCGAGTATCACACAAAAGAACAAGAGTTCAGGAGAAAAGCTGTGCAAGCCCAGATGTTGGGCTCTGGGCCACTTCCTCCGACCGTGCTGGACCTCTGAAATCCCACTGGTACCAGGGTTTAAATGACTTTTTAAAGTAATTCAAATCATTTTCTCTGCCATGTAGCAGCTCCAATAAACATTAACCGTCGATCGTAATAAACTGACAAAGCAAGCAGTTAGCAAACAGAAACTAAAAATACATTATCAGGATGAGAATCTGCCTGCAGGTCAAACAGGAACAGAGGATTACTTTTCTCACCGCTTAATCCCATCCCTGTGTTTTAATCCACGTGAGTCACGTTGGATCACAGGGTTTAAAAAAAAAAAAAAAAAGAGGGCCTGCATCTTTTTTACCTTTTTGGTTCCGTACATGACCTCGAGGAAGCTCTGCTCAGCATCCTGGAACTTTTGGTCCAAAATGGAAACCATCTTCCTCACCACCTTCATGATCATGTAATTGTTGAGGAGGCTGCAAAGAAAATATGACGTTGATTACTTCAATACTGCCTGAATGCTTGTAGAAGGGGTTGTACTTGTACATACACAGTTTACAGTGTAAAGTGTAGCTTCTTCATTCCGGTTTAACTACGTCATTATAAATCAAAGTAAACACACATTGAGTAGCTTCGCTGTTTTTCACACGTCAATGGAAAAACTCTGAGGCATGGCTGATCGTCTGACCTTTTGTTTGTTGTCTCTATGAGCTTAGAGACTTTCTGGAGGTACTCCTTGGCGTAAACAACCACGGGCTCCGAGTCGTTGAGCGGCACTGGAGAGAACACTTCTCTGAGATACGGCATCCAGTTCACTGCAGGAGCCAGAGTCTACAGACAGACACAAAACACACACACACACACACACACACACACGATGGAAAAGGTCTCAACACAAACATGTAATTCGTTCTCCAGTGTCAATATATCAGCAAACTCCGATAAAATACCCAGAGTTCATGTCTGAAAACGGCTTAAGATTCATGATTTGTAGAAAAGCTGTGTGCCATTTCTGTTGTTCATTAAGAAACTCACCGACAGATCCTTGGCCTCCATCTTGTGGTAGATGAGCTCCTCATCACGCCTCTCCTCCTGAGGTACTGTGATGTTGGCCAGAGATGTTTCAAAGTCCACAATCTCCATCATCACTACCTGAGACGTTTCCCTGGTGCCTCCCAGAAGAACCCCTAACTCCACTAGGAAGCTGAGGTAAGCTGTCAGATACTGCAAAGGAAGCGAGGCGGAGATGGGCGAGGTCGGGAAGAGGAGGGTCGTTTCAGTGTTTTTTTAAAAATGTAATTAGGTCAGTAATCCTAAATGATGCAAACACAAGCGAAACTATGCAGAGCTTTTTTTGTTTTCTTTTTTTGCCTGAAGCTGAAATATTTAACTTTTAATATTTCCAGACTGTCTCTAAATGAGCAATGAGCCACTGGATATGATTTTCATTACAGAGAACATCTGGATTAGCTCTCCAACTCTGTCCAACTCAGTCTAACTTCTAGTGTAACACTGTTAACAATGTGCACAGTACCTTTTCATTTGCCGTTTTGTTGAGGTAGTAATCCCGTGAAGGAAGTCCCAGGCTGGACTGATCCACCTGGAGTCAAGAGAAACATCCAATGACTTTTAGCTCACAAATCGCCTCTGGCTTCATCCCTGTGTTTCCAGGCCTGCAGGCTACAGGGTCTCAACAAAGATAAAACATGCCCCCGGTTGAGCCGCTCACCTGGATGATGTTACTGTTGGAGTTTTTCGAGTCGGTGCTGACAAACACAGTGAAGAAAGGCGACGTCCGGTAATTGCCTGACACCATTTGCAAAACTTCATCGAAGTTGTCCTTGTCCCAGGGTTCTGTCAGGGCCCATCCCCCAATCTAAGACAGACAGGGATTAATCAGACACTCAAAGTCACCCGCATCCAGGGAAATTCATTATTGAACTTTTTTTTACAGCTTTGGGAACTAGGCATACCTGGCTGATTAGCTCCTGTAGTGGTTTAGCTCCCAATTCCTCGATCTTGGCCTCATTCATGCAGGCCTGATAGTATCGCTGGGCCTTTCCCTCAGCCTGACTCACACTTTTCATCGTCTTGTTTTCTGAATAAATAAAGATAGAAAATAAATTGGGTGTGAATGAAAAACAAGGCGTTTCCCCAGCGCTGGAAAAATAATCTTGCTACCTTTGCCTGGGGTAAAGGCGGCTGAGGACACGGTGCAGAATTCAGACAAGGGCCTTTACCTAATAATTGCTTCATTACAACCATGTTGTGCTCCCAGAGGTTGCTGAAAGGTCCCCAGCGGGACTTGCCCTCGGGGAGGGGGTTGTTCTTCATCCAGCCCCCACAGGCAAAGTTGTAGAAGTCATTGCAGGGGTCCACGGATCGATCAAGTGCTCCCATCACTGTACTGGCCACAGTAACGCACGGCTCTGTTAGGCACAAGCCAGGGTGAGCTGTACAAAAGTAGATTTAAACAAAATTTACCACTAACCACCACCGAGCAACCCAATGAAAAAGTCTCAAACATCCATGTCAGTCAACACAGAATGGTGTACCCGCAGAGAGAAATGATATTATTACAGGGACAATAAGAGACTTTTTTGGAAAGTTGCTTAAGTTTTTCCAGAAAGCTACAAGGTGCTTTCATTTTGTTCGAATTTAACTTCATCAGTCAGTGAGTGAAGTTCATGGTCTTAAGGCCCTGCAGCTTTGCTCCAGCCCAAAAACAACTTTGAGTAATCTGAGAATATTTCATTTTGGACGTCCAAGTAGTCATGCAGGTTTTCAGACCATCCACAAATTATTACCTCAAACGCGGTAAAAGCCAAGATATACAACCTGAAGGGAATATTTCCCCATGTAGAAAGTTCACTTTTGCCGACTGATAAATAAATAGAGAGCAGATGAGGGTGAAGGAGCCTGGGAAACTTCAGGTTAATCACTTTCATCTGACCTGGCTAGCAGATAAACGTTATTGCTCCTCTTCCTGTGTCTGTTCCTGCATGTGGCTTCCAAAAACACATATTTTCAGTGAATGGATATTTAGTTTGCTCTCTAGAATCATTTTCAGAGGCGATGACCGGAGGCGTTCTGGCTGGTCTGTTATATTTTAACGTCTAAACACAAAAGCTGAAGAACAAGAAGAGCTTTAGAAAAATGTCAGTGTTTAGAGAAGTGCAAGAGCCGGTCGTCCCGGAGCAGACGCTGCGATCCCAGGCGAACGGCTCACAATTAATATTTGACTCGGTGTAAAGACTTTCACCCCATGCCCATATAAGGCGACGAGACAAAGAAGGAGACACAGAAACAAGCATTGATGAGATTAGAACCCGGAGGAGACCTCATCCTTGTTCCTTTTATTATTTCAAAGCGTGATCCTGACATGCGGCTCTGAATGGGAGGAAGTGGCATTAGGTTTCCCATGGTGCATCTGAGGAAGCCCGACCGTTGATGGTAAATCCACAAGCACTTTTTCCATAATGAAAAAGCTCAGGGGAGTGATTTAGAGTTGTTTTTCGCAGGCTTAGCCAAAGGTGTGGCTTTAAAAGAAATAATACCCTGCATATACTGTATTAATTGTCTCAGTCCTGTTTGTACTTAAAAGCCTCTCAGAGCTTCCAGATCTTTTTTTAGACTGGTCTTTTGTCTTTCAGCTCACTTCTTTTGATGGAATCAGCTTCATTACTTACTTGTTGCTTTTACCCGATTTATAACATATTCATATATAAAACAATTACAAACAATAACACACAGAAACATGGTTGTTTTCAGACAGTACAAAACCAGTTCTGATGATGGAAACGTTACTAAAAATTTAAAGTCTCAGTTGACATTGTAGGAAAAATCCTTATTCCCTTTCTGGCAGACGGTTCAGATGAGTCGATCATCATCACTCTTCATATTTGCAAGATAAATATGAAGCTGGCGCCACCACCAGATTATCTTTGCACAAAGAGTCTGTCTGTTCAAAGATATTAAGATCCACACCCCTAATGCTCACTGATTAACAAAGAACATCCTGTTTGTTTCATCTGCACAAAGTCTACAAAGAGCAGTTCACTGGCAATTAAGTAGTCCAGCACACACCTCTTGTAAAACAGTGTGGGAGAGCCGAGGCTAACTGCTAAGCTAAGCTAACCCTCTCCTGGCTGCAGCTTCATATATGGGACTGGTATCATTCTTCTTATCCGACTCTAAGCAAGAAAAAAACTAAAGCTCATATTTCTGGAACGGCTGAACTACTTCTTTAAGCCGTCCTCCGTTTAGTGTGTGGGAGTTTTTTTTATTGTCAGTTAGTCTTGTTTTTGGGAAGGTGGTTGACAGCATATTCAATAAATAAAAAGAAATCAGAATAGATAGCACAAAAGCAGTTTGATCTACAGCCCGACCGATACTGACTTTGGCCGTTGCTTTAAATTTTCACTTGTAATCGGCCAAAGGAAGCAATTTGGAACCGTGATACATTCAGTATTGATACTACTTAAATAATCAGGTAATTGTGTATTTGGTTGAGCTTGTAATTGGTCGAGCTGGAGTTCAATCAGGAGTCACCTGGTCAGCCCACTACACAGGAAACGCAGGTGTATTCCCAGTGTATTCCACAGCATCCCAGATTTGGAATAGAACCTCCGACTCACTCTGTTTGTAGAAGACCCCCGTTGTGATGAGCGATATGAAAAGGCCCAGGGTCACGACGCACACTAGAAACAGCACCCGCTTCTCGCTCTTGGTCCGGTGCCGACAACACATGGGGCCGCGGCCGTTCAGCAGATTCACCTGCTCAAACAAATAGAGAATAAAAAAACCTTGAAGCGCTTCACCTAAAAAGTCAAATATGACAATTTTGGAGAGATTAACAGACATAAAAAGACTTTAAGATAAACAAATATAGACACTTCATACTGTCACCGTGCTGGACTAATGCACTGTGGAAAATACTGTGTGGGTTTCAAACAGCTTCTTTCAGGATCTGATGACAGATTTGGTTTCAAAGCTCAGCGACCTTTTCAACCCTCCTACACTGAGAGGCATTTTCCTATTGTTCCCTCTCCTCTGGTTCAGCACAGAGTCATAGAGATAAGTTTCCCTCTGCCCCAGATTGGGAAATCGACACAATAATCCTGCTGAACCGTGTCTGATGATTTTGTGGCTGACCTATAAAGTGAGGAGGAAGTCGAGCAACTGAGTCAAACGAGGACGACAAACCAAACCACCAGTTGATTCCAGAGGAAAAAGTTTTTTAAGAAACATTCCCCAGAAGAAGAATTTAGAAGTTGGAGGAACTTCCTGTCTTTGTGGTAAATGAATGGACTTTTTTTACTGTTGATGGAATGATTGGTGCAGCCGACCTCACAACAGCAAACGCCGCTCCTCCATGTTTTCTGGTGAAGGTTTCTCTTTCGGCGAAAGACACCAGGGTAATTTATTTCCTAAAGGAATGAGTCCAGCGTGCCGCTCACAAACCCTTCACAGGGCACCACTTACCACTTAAAGTGTAAATAAAGGGCAGATCGAGCCTCACATATCTTGTGGGGGTCTATTAGCCCTTGAGGAGTGAATGCTTAAGGATCAGATTTACTGCTGTGAGCCCCAGTGGCTTCTTAATCTCTTGAGCTTGGTGTGTTTGGTTGGTTTGGAGCTAAACGTTTTGAATTTAGTCAAACCACACTGGCCAAGTTTTCACCCCTGTCCATTAGTATGTATGTTCTTCAGCAGGATGACGAAAAAACTGCAGGACGGATTTCCATGAAACTCCGCAACATAGGCCAAGAAAGAACCCACTAAACTGGGCTGTGGATCCAGGATTCGTTTTTATCATTTACTGTAACATTGTCAAAAATGTTGTTTTTTTTACAGATTTTTATGGATCTAACACATTGACTCAAGCATTTCATTGCCAGCGACTGCTTAATGTTATTGTTGTGCATTTGATAATAAACTCTTGAATCTTTGAATTCAGGGGATTTGGTAAAGTAGATTTTCTTTCAGCTGCTACATGTTTTCAAATAGAGCTAGAAACCTGCAACTACCACCAACGCATGGTTGAGATATGATGAAGGCAGAATCGTGGCAGTGTCTTGAATTCAAGCACTTTCTCTGAGCTCTGATCCAATAAATCATCGGAGATATGAATCTGACTGCAGTTAAACATCTCCTTCATTCAACCTCCTGAAACTTTAAGGCCCCTTATAGTCTATGAAAGACAATTCAATCCTTTAAAAAGGAGATTTTAAAGAGTGGCCAGAGAACACTGCTTAGTCATGTCATCTTTAAACCCAGAAGTAAGAAGCAGAAAATCCAGGTGTGACTCAATACTTTGATACAATATGCTTTGTGACCACAGGCCTGTGTGAACATTGCGCTGTTTGACAAAAGGGATTCAGTTCCAATATCCTCATGATCCATTTTAGCAAATAATCTACAATCTCAGGATTAAAATTAAATCGTAACCGACACAAGGGTTTAAGATTAACAGGATTCAGTCAGTGTCTGTCTGCGTAAAGGCAGCTCGGTGAGACTGATCTATCTCGTTATGCTGACGTGGACATTTAATTGGTTGTCAGGCCCGTCCCTTTATAAGAAATCTAAATTTCAGCGAGGTTTTCTGAATGGAAAATTATCATTTACATCTCATATTCCATAACGTACATTATGTCAATACAGAATATACAGCATCCTCAGTGCAACCCTGAAGCATGAGCTTAGCACATAAACCTCAGTTTGAAATTCAGGCCTCCAAAGAAGTATGTCCTCGTCTTCCAGACACGGGAGACAGAGGGACGAGTGAGCGTCGTATCAGAAGCATCACACAACAGGCAAACCCCGTTAAAGAGGATCATCTGCAGTGAGACCATCCTTCTAAGTAGATTTTTACATTGGAACACGTACAGGGAGAAGTTTCACACTTCCAAGTAATTCTAAGAAGTTCTGTGCATTTTTAGCACAAGGTGTTTTGTGCATGTTTACCTGCATGGGAGATGAAGGATAGATGTCGTCGGCTGTGGAGTCCACCAGGTCCTCCTCGTCCAACGTGGCTCTTTTGTACGTTGACATCTGAAAAGGAAAATGGAGAAAAGTCTCTCTCAGTGCTTCCATCCTTCAACCCCTCTCCTCTCCTCACTCTCCCCCCACCTGGTGTGTGGGTTTGTTTTTCAGAGAGAGAGAGAGGGCTTGCAGTTTGACGGCTACTCGTCGACAGGCTCTGAGGCTCCTGGGCAGGGCTTCCCTCCAATATCCATGGGGAGGAATCTGGTTTGTCTGGTTGGAGCTCTTCCCCTCAAACACTTTGCAGTTTGCTTACACAGACTGCGTCGCTCCTCTCCTTTCAAAGGTATGTTTCTCCCTGCTCGCCTCAACACCATCTCTGTAATCCCTCATGGCCGATGGCAGATAGCCCTGGGAGGGGAGGGGGCGGGGGGGCAAATGTCACAGCACGGACAACAGCCTCATCCTGAACGTCCTCCTCTGAAAAACGCCGTGTGGCTCCCCTCTCTGCCCCGTTGCGTGGCTCTAACACGCAAACTTCTTTCAGGACTTCCTCCTCAGCCCGGTCTGTGCAAACACGGCGCGGGAGAAGACGGAACTAGTGAAAAACAGGAAGTAGCACTGACTACAGCGACTTGCACGACTGAGACTGAGAGTGTGGGAGTGATTGTGTTTTTGTGTGCGCGAGTGTGTTGGCGGGTGTGTACATTCCCCCCATTGTGGTTTCAGTTATGTTATGGGAGGGAACCCAACAGCTGTATAGTTTACACCCAGGGTCGTTTTCTATAGGTCACAACTAGAGCCGGGGGAGGAGCGTGGAGAAATGCACCTCCTCCCACTAAATGCTTGGAGTGGCTGCCCCTGGTGACGGTTACCTGATAGGCACGACAGTCACTCCTTGTGCTGTTTAACACACACACACACACACACACACCCCCCCAGGGCCAATGGTACGTCACCCAGACCCTGCGTTTACTCCTCATTAAAGGCAGGAAGAGTCTGTCAGCTCAACTCTCCTGATTTAAAAAGATGTAAAGAGAACGTGTGTGTGCGCCACAGGACTTTACAACTTTACAGCTAAAATATAGTAATCAAGCTCAGCTAAATTGAGATGTACCTTACTTATAATAAATTCAATAATAAACTTTATTCATGTAGCCCTTTGACAAAAGGTACAGTGCTTCATTGAAAGAAAAATAACAGATAATCAAAACAAGAGGAAGACAATCAGCTAATAAAACAGATCGGGACTCAAATTAAGTTGCATATGTGAAGTGTTCATCAATGTTTTATGATAAAAAATGTTTTAAGAAGATTTAAAATGCAGTTAAGGATGTTGCGTGCCTGATCTCAGTAGGGTAATTCCTCCCCAGCCCTGGGCCCAGTCACGCTCAGTCACCAACTGTGATCTGCAAATAACCAGCACAGCTCCATTCACAGGTTGTAAGTGAATGTGAATGAAACCACAGCAGGTTAACAAGGCTGTGATGTAGTGGGAAAGACTGGTTTTAAAAGAGATGAGCAGAATTTCTACATTCCTGATTTTGTTCAAGACAGCATGATTCAAAGCAAATGTAATAAATTTGCATTATCCGCCTCAAAAATAACTTTTTTGCCAAAATCAGTTTCTCAATTGTGAGGCTATTCGGCTTTTTTTCACCATTTAGTGTAGATTATATAAGTTTAACAATCACATTTGTTCTCTGAATGGTCTGCATTTATACAACACTTCTCTTTATGACCACTCAAAGTGATTTACAGTGCATGTATTTACCCTTTCTCTATCACACATCACTGCCGCAGCCCTCCAGGGCAATTCAGGGTTCAGGCTCTTTCCTAAGGACACTATGGCACACTGGCTGGGGGAGGCCGCCAACCTTTTGGTTAGCAGACATCTCACTCTGTATTCTGAGCCACTGCCGCCAATATACCACAGCTCATAGCCTTAACAAATTAGAGCTAAATTGAGAAAGTAATTGGTAGATTCATCGCTAAGGAAAACTCGAATGGACAGACTGTACCTCTACCAAGGCCCAGCAGTCTCCTTTTTAATTCACCAGATCCAGATGTTCATTTGGATCTGCACCAAATTGCATTCACTCTCCTAAACGTGTGTGAATTTTTTGAGAAATAACTGAAAATCTGTGAAAATGCTGAAATCACAATGTTGATGTATGTGGAAAAAAATCCTGGATACACAACAACATTTCCTGGGTTTGTCCCTGACCAACACCACATCTTTCCGTTTCACGGTGAGAAATGCAGCAGTTTGTGTGTAATCCTGATGAAAGCTGAACCTCTGTGGCACGGCGACAATCCTTTTAGACACACACACAGAGCATTTTATTGTCTGAACACTAAACAGACTGCTCCACCTTAAACCAAAGGTCCAGCAGCTTTAAATCTGATTCTGACACTACGCCTCCAACGCTGAGAAAGGAGGGCAATAATTAACGTCAGCTGCCTGTCAGCCAGACAGAAATACACCTCACCCCAGGGTGGTTGCTCAATACACTGCACAACAAGAGAGGCAGTGGTTTTGTATCTGACGCAGAGGTGAGTTCAAGGGATAATAATAAAGATTCTATTCAGTATGAGTTTTACATATACATCACATGTGTAGCCAGATTCTAAAAGAGCACACGAGGACTGTCTCTGTTTTATCAGCACAATCTCCGGCTCTGTTCTTCTTCTTCTCCGGCCTCCATCTTATCATCCATCTCAACACAAGACGATCCAGAGACTGAACAGAGATGTTGACTTAATGGAGACGGATGAGAGTTTCTCATAAACACAACCGGGAGCCCAGTCCAGTTGCAAGATCCACACTTTATTTTGTTTCCCACTTGTTTCACATAAACATCCCTCGGAGGAGAAAAAGCATGGTCCTCAACACAAACATTCCAGAGAACTCCGGGCAAAGCGAGAGACTGATTCCTGTTAAATCTTGTTTTCTGTCAGGACAAGATGCCACAAATCAGGGCCCAGGAGGGAACTCGACACCACAACAACGACTAAGCATTACACAAGCATCAGAACCCTGTCTGTGCTGGTGTGTTGTTATCAGCTTATGGACGACTGAAGTGATGAAAGATGCAGAGAGACACAGAGACGGAGCGGGGGGGAGGGGAAGACGTGAGAGGACACTGATTGTTGACTATTGATGTTTGACTTTACTTGACTTTGTTCTCATTACACAGACACAAACACACAAAATTCACCTTACTGCTGTTCCATTTAGCAAAACATGACATATTCAAAATGAATTAACATCATAAAGGTGTCAAACTTCAATTATTATTTTTTTCTTCAAAATGACCCTCACCAATTGGTGAACAAATAAAACTGTGATATGAAATGAAACCAAACAAATTTAAGTCGGGACCCATTTTAAACCAGAGAGTAAAAATGGGTTGAGTTGAGTTTTAAAAGTGTCCAAAGCTGGTTGGTGTCCTGATGTTTTACTGCTCCACAGTTAGGGGGGCGACTGCAAAGGCCCGATCTCTTGTATTCTTCACTCTGGACCTTGGAACCCAGAGTGCACGCGAGTGCAAAGTTAAACAATCAGAGGCACTAAACCGATCAATGAAATCCTTAAATGAACCAGGAGCCGGTTAATGGAAGCCTGAACAGATGAAATGAGGTCTCACTTGCTTGTGCCCGTTAAAAAACAGAGCTGCAGTGTTTTGTACTAGTTGCAGCTGAGAAGACAAAGACTGGCTGACACAACCGAGTCGAGACTGTTGCAATCACAATGCAGAGCAGCCGATCTCAGTATCTAACCGCACAGAACATGTTGATGTCCTCGTCACACACACACACTCACTCACTGTTTCCCAACACTTCCTTGGCATTGAGCAGATGTGATTTTGCACAGACCAACGCTGCCTTCCCTTTCCTGTCGGCGATACTCAATGACTAATATCAGCCGTTTCTTGGACTTTTATGTCTGAAGCAATAAGTCAGGATCGTAAACGACGCAATCCTGAAACTTTGGAGTCACACATGAACACACATCTGTGTCACAATCAACTGCTATCGAAGCGGCGTCAAGTAACATCTGCAAAAACTGAGACTGATACAGAGGAGTTCCTGTTGATGCCCTTCTAGTTGCTGAAAGGCGCCGGCAGTGGCACCTGGGAGCCATTTGAGAACACAGCAAGACGCAGTTCTCACACGTAAGAGGCTGTGGTCAAGGTCGGTGCTGGAACCTCCTATTGTGTCTTACAGGGCGTGAGGGTGTCTTCACACAGAGGAGCCCCTGGTATGAGGGGGTCAGTATGCCGCGGTTCCTGGAAGCAGCGTGTGGCCTGCGACCTTTGAGTGAGGCCGTCAACCACAAACATGCGTCACGATCCTTCACACCAGACGATTATTTGTAGCGCAAGGGTGCGGGGGGGGGAGGCATTCCTCCAGGAATAACTGGAGCATGTTTGTGTTTGGGTTTGGCTGCAGCGTGTATACGTGAAGTGTACGTTTCCTTTCTGAGGACAAGAATCTATAGAAGGGGCTGTCGAGGAGGAGGTGAGGGAGGAAGGAGGAAGGAGACTCCTCCTGCAGATGATTTACGGCTGTGTGTTTGATGCAAGCTGGCAGTAAACACATTTTGCCTCCAAAGAAAGGCGGCTCATTACACCACTGTGGTAATCCAGGCAGATGCCGAGTCTATGGATGTGGCTTCAGACCACAGGAGGATCAGTAATTAAAGGCTGCACCAGTAAAACAATCCCGAGCCTCACATTCAGCGTGACAAGTTCCGTGACCTCTGTGACTGAAGGCACGTCTCCGCGCAAACACAGACGCCACAAAGCGACGGCAATGACCCAAGACCACTTCATCTGCAGGTGTAAAAACCACACACGCGTTTCTTTATTTTTGTAAATCCCAGAGGAAGAGTGAGGCTGGGAAAAACATTCCAGAGATACCGCCGTGTCATACATAAACACAACCACATTGAGCTCCAACGACAACAAGACTTGACAGGAACGGTTCAAAGAGCTTTCGCATGACTCAGCTCTTTGGGCGGCTGAAGGTAAAGTGCACAGTCTGCCCACGTGAGGTCAGGGCCGCGTACGGTTCGTGCTTTCGTCTGAGCGTTCAGGCATCGACCGAAGCAAAACAAACATTCAGACGATCGCTCAACGTGCAACACGTTCATGAAAACATAAAATCACTGCAGCTCTTTTATCTTTTGGGTCCAGCCACCCCACGTGTTTCTGCCTGAAGGCCGCAGATAAAGACAGAGTTGTCCCAGGCTTCGGCTCCTGACCTCTGACGCCAAGACACCACTGGAATTGTCTTTCTTTTCGCAGCTCAGGGATGTTTCCTTTGGGGAAAACACCCTGATAATAATGTCAAGTATTAACAAACCACAAGAAAACAAAGCTACTTTCCCAGGGAATCAGCTTTGAGTGGGATTGTTAGACTAAGCTGAGGGAGTTTAACCGGAATCACAACAAGTTTGGTATATTTTTAGTGGTTAGCGCTTTATTTTAAATGAAATAAAGAGCTTGCGTTTTCCCCCTCACATGGTTATTAATATGCCGGCTGCAGCAGATCTGGAATTCTTCGGATTCTTGGATCGACAGAACAACCCGAGTCATTCTCCCATGGGCACGTTTCAGGTGCTCGGACGTTTAAGAGCAATAAACAAATCTCCCCCAACCAGGTGTTCTATATCTCAGTCTAATCTCTAATATAGTTGATTAAATCAGATTTAGTTTCCTAAATGTAATTTGAAGAGCTCCTCCTCTGACTTTCTGCCAGGGTGAGGTGAGCATTAATATGAGCGGCACACGGAAGCTTGTTTACAATGAGTGGTTCCAGCCCCAGGTGGAGACAGATAACAGGAGATTACCTGTTCCCACTGTTGTTATGGTGCCCCGCAGCGCACTCGCCATCTCATCGAGGTAATGAATAACTGCAAAGCAAACCAATCTCCCTCCAAGTGCGACAAACCCAGAGCCCTGTAATGTTATTGAACCAATCAATCACCCGCTCGGGGGGAGATCATCAGCTTCTGTGATCGGTGATCTGTGTGTTCCAGGCCTGGTGCAGTTAAAAAAAAAAAAAAGAGACTGAAGCAAGCTGTTTAACAGGATTTGCAAACCTGTTTTGAATTAGCAGCACTGGGATTGTTTAAAGCTTTGATTGCTGCATGAACAACCATTTAATTGCTTTGGAACAACACTTTAAAGGAGAACTGGTCTTCGGATAAAAAGGAAACGCAACGGACACACACAGGAAGCCGACATGAAATGAAGCAACTTAATCTGGATTCTGGGAAAAATCCTTTCATCAATATCAAGAATCAGTTCACTTAAAATTCCATCTAAGGTTCTTTAGTTTCTGTGTAACTTCTGCTTGTAAGAACTATATAAATAAAGTTAGCTGGCATGCTTTTCTCCCACTCTTTCCTTACACGATTAATAAAAACGAACCCTTGTTTGTGAATAATTGTTTGCTGGGCTAAGCATTGACAGTTGAGTTCAGAGAAACAACTCAAAAACAAAACCTGTCACATGTGCCACTTGCAGACATTTCTAATTCATGCATCTGCTCACTCTATCTCCCCTCCCATAGGAAGATTAATCAATTTTTTAATGTCTCTGCAGCCATTAAATACAAAACACTGACATGCACCAGTTTGTTGTGGCTGCAGGGTCCTTCTGGTTCTGTGGTTGCAGCCAAGAGGCTTTGAAAACGATGCACAGGGCCACTGGAAATGATTCAAACACTGGTCTGGTCATTTCATGTTGACTGTAAAAGTCAGTGGAAGCAACCTGAGCGTCCCTGAGGCTCTGATGGGGGAAACAAATCGAAAAACTGACTCAAAGAGGAAGGACAAATGCAGATGTGTGAATATCTGTATCTGCCTGAGGGGGGGGATAATGCATATGGTGTATTATAATGGAGAAATTAATGTCCCAATAGAGAAGAGGTGAAAATACACACTTTCACGCGACTGTTTAACACCGGACTGTTAAATAATTACACACGTTGTCTGTGACGTTGACGTTTCTGTAAACAACACGCCACGAGTGATGAGTCCCCGCGTGGATCTGCACTGGAGGGTTTCTCTCTCGCCATTAGTCGCCCATGTGTGTGCGGGGTCTCGGTGCGAGGAGCCGGGGTCTTACCCTGCTGCTGCTGCCGGGGGCTCCGGTGCCACTGCTGCTGCTGCTGCTGCCGTGACTCCGGTGATCTTCTGACCGGGAACCGTGCGCGAGCCGCGGGTTAATGCGACCAAAGAGGCTGCGGCTGCTCAGTCAAGATGGTTCACTGAAAACACGCCCTCCGCCCACAACCCGGAAGTCATGTCCGCGCGGACGTCTCTTTAACCCGAAACCCTCCCGCGGTCCTGTCCATGGTCCTGTCTCCCTGTGTGGGAGAGACAGCGTGCGTCACAGCGGGGGAACTCTGTTTCGCCAGTCTGATTAATGGTTAAATAAAGCTAATAAATAACCTACTCGAGTGTAAATGTTGTTTACAGCACATCATGGGAGCATTGGTCCATTTAATATGAGCTGGAGCACGTGTGTTGGTCCTTTTAAATTAAAGGTTCAGTGTGTAGACTTTAGGGACGTCTAGTGACATCTAGTGGTGAAGGGTAATATTGCATCTGAATACCCCTCTGCTCAAACATCTTCAGTTTAGTTTGTCCAGTTTGGGCTACTGTACAAAACATGGCGGCCTCTGTAGAGAAAACCCACTCCTGATATCAATATATATAATATATATATTATGTATATTCAATCGCTGGCAATAGACCTATTAAACCTAAATCTTACACTTTGAACCTTTAACAGCGAATCAGTTTTCAGCTTTATCTTAGACTCACTTTCATTTCTATTGTTATTTCTAAACTTGCAATAGTATTTTCTTATTTTATCTTATCTATATATTATCTCATCTTATATTGACTTATCTTAGATCCATCAATATGAAGATACAAATTAAGTAAAAACCAAAACACAGCACATACATATAGTATACAATCATCACAATTCACATGAATACAGGAAAACAGACTTTTGTTCCAGATATTTCTTGAAAAACAAGATAAGTACCTCACTCTAGGTACTTGCCCTGAAGTTTTCTTGTCTGGGGACAAAGGTGGAGGATGTTGCATATTGCTAAGCCCTATACGAGGAAAATTGGGTTTTGCAAAGGTGGGTTATACAAATAAACAAATTGATCTGTATTTCATGTTTTGTGTATACTTTTAATCTAGCTAATTTCAGAGGGAAATGTATACTTTCGACTTCCCTGCTTTATTTATACTGCTGTACTTAAATAAAAGTATCAATATGAAATGCTATGGATGTTCTTTGTCTTTTGAAAGTTGTGTTTTGTATCAATGTACCCCTATGATATTGATGTGCTGTTTTGCATGTATTTTGTTGTTGGTTATACTTTTTTATGTATTTGTGTGTTTTATCTTTTTGAATTTCATGTTCTGTGCTGTTTTGAATGCATTTGATATGTTCTAATTTCTGAGTACTTTATGGCCTTATTGTGCTGTTTAGTATTTTAAAGGCCAGTTTAGGAGTGAGTACTTCACACTAGCTCACTCGTATATATCACAAACACAGAAATCACCATTCTCCAGCTTGAAGACTTTTGATCTAATATTGATATTTCTGACAATACCTCTGTACTATTACCAAACTTTTGCTCACAATGGAGTATTTGTACATTGTGTAACATCTATTTGAAGTATCTGAATTCTTACACCACTGACAGTCCTGCGTGGGTGCTCTGTCCTTGAAGCAACTCTTGGGTCGCCCGACAGGCGGCGCTCTCGGTCCATCTTCTCCCCCAGCAGCCGCATCAGCAGCTCCGTTATTTCTAGGGTTTTTTCTTTTTTGTCTTTTCCCCCTCGTGGGATACAGACCGCTATTCTCAGACCTCCAGAGGAGCAGTGTGGAACAATCGTGGCCTTATAAAAGGGACGTGGAAGCAGCGGTGCACATTTAATCCAGAGGAGAGTGAATGAGCTGCATGTAGATTTCCTCCTGGACAAGCAGTTGCAGTAAGTAAAGTTTTCTTTTCTTTTTTTAGATTATAACAGGTTGCGTTTGGGGGATAGATACATAAATAAGCGCACAGGTGGCTTTTCCTCAGATTTATGTCTTTGCATTTTGGCATCTTCCTCCTTGATTCACTCATTCCTGTGAGTTTGCTCCGCAGAGTCGAATCATTCAATCTGCATTTATTTGATTTAAAGAGCTTCTCGTTGCCTGTTGCACAGACACTTGCTGTTTTTTGCTCTCCTAGTTAATTTATTTTTGTACTAATTTAAGTGAAAACCTATTGGAACACGTCATTTTGCTGACATCCTAAAAGTGATTTAGACGATTGGAGATTGTAAAAGTGCATGTGGTGGGTTTCCCTGCACCCCCTTCGGTGCCCCAACCCCCAACCCCTTTCATATAAGAGGCTGCATGCAACTCAATGCCCAGTTGTGGGTTATTTTTTGTTTGAAAAGCCAGATTTCCATATGTGGTGTAGACTTCCATAGACACGATTGAACGGTTTGAGGGTATGGCAAAGTTTGGGATGCTCTACTGCAGAAATAAAAACTCGTTTAATTCCTTACACAGTTTCAGTTTTATTATACAAACCTGTTTTATTATCTTTCTCTCTTTAAAAAAAACAACTGATACATATTCATACATGGTGAGAGATGAGGTATTTAGCCGAATAAGTAAGATGTTCCCCTCAGAGAGAGCTCCTCTCTAAATGCTAGTTATTCTGTGTGCATACACGACTCTGGGTGATGCAGACTTTGGTGTGAGGAGCAAACCAAGTTGCTTATTTAAAAACTGGCAACTGTGATAAGAGTCCTCGCCAGTGAGAGGGGGTGGGTGGGTGGGGGGGGGGGGTTAATGTGTCTGCCAGCCACACAGAGCACTCGTCGGCTTTCCTTGTCTTTAAGTGAAGCAGTGATAAATGGTGTGATAGAATGTTTATGGAAGTCAACTCCACGCTCATGAGCAGAAATGAAAGCCCGAGCCAGGCTTTGAAGCTGCCACCTGCTGGGGCAGTAACGGGCTCCGGGGCTTCGGTAGCAGCTCAGCATGGAGCCGAGGGGATGTAGAGTCACTGAGGGGGAAATCTCTCCAGACGTGACACCGGCTGCGGGCTGTCGACACCTCGGAGCAGCGGGACACTCGGGGACACGATGATTGAAGTGGGACTTCACGTGATTCTGACCACTGTCCTGTGTGGCATACTGCTGGGAGCTGTGGTGGCTCTGCTCTGCTTTTTCACCTGCAGACTGGCCGGTGCGCTGCCTCTGGGTGGACCTGGCACCGTGTGAGGTCACTCTGGTCTGCTGCATCTGAGGAATGGTAAACAGGACCTCAACACTGCCAAGGAGGTTAAGTTGTGGCCTTGGTCCACTTGGTTGTTCGGTGGCCTGGCTGTCAGCAGGAGAACACATACACTACTCTAAGGATTGCCACAAAACTTGGTGGAAGGATGGAACGAGGGATTATTGGCACAAATCAAGGCAAAAGGGATCATCAAGGAATTTATTTTCCACATAAGCCTTTTTTTAACATATCGACTGATTTCCTAAGGTGTAATTCATGGATCTTGAATATAAAAACAGGTGATTGATTTCTATGAGTGTGTGTAACTTGGTGTGGTTCCGGCAGAGGTATAAGCTCTACTGAATATCATCTATGTTGTTATTAAATCCACTGACTTGTGTCTGCTTGGTGCAGGACACCTGTTTAACAGGTCCTGGTTCAGATTCGATCCTGGTGCAGACGTGGCACAAACATCTTATAGTCAGTATGGAAGAGGGCAGTTCAGTATCAAGCTGCATGTAGAGTTGTCGACATCAGGTCTATAGACTTGAGTTGGAATTGGAGTGTGTTAACTACATCCAAGGAGTTGAACTTACCCTGCAGTTTGTGTTGGGGAGGATTTGTATATCAGATATTTGTGTATACTCAACATAAAAAGAACCACAGGTAATTCTGAGATAAAAGTAAAACTGTGCTGAGTTTCTCTCACAGGGTCGGATGTGTCCAGTCAATCATCTGGTGTTAATCGGCTTTGTTATGGCCCCGTAAACCTCTCGGTGCTATGGAGCTCAATCCCATTAAAGTGACCTTGACTATAAGCATGGGGAAGAAAGCAGGAGGGTGTGGATAATTATAAATGAAAGCATTACTGGCCAGGACCCACAAGGGCCCCTGTTGTGACTGCTTGCATTCACAGCAAGGCCCAAAGCCTCACTTTACCAAGCGTTGCTTTTGTTTCTGCTGCGAGGCCCAGTGCTGGGCTGGGAACTGGGCTTTTTAACAAGCAAGGCCACGAATGCATAAGAAAAAATTAAGAAATTAGATATTGCTTCGATGACATGAAACAATCTGCTGCTCGTGTCCTTGTGCTGTTTGCCTTCAAAGTTTTTTTCTTGTTTTATTCTGAAAGCCTATGTGAGGCAGCAAGGGGATGAGTAATACCACCACGTCTCTCCACTATTTCCTTTAAGGTCACACTGAGCAAAGAACTAATGCTCCAGTTGTTGCGTTGTCCTGATGGGCGCCTCTTTAAGGACTCTTAGGACTTTTATTTCCTCTTCACGCTTGAGTGTCTGTGTCTAATTTGTGTGTTTCACCTGTCTGGATCATCCCTGCCTCCTTCATCTGTTCATCTTCACGTTGACGTCTCCATGCGCATCTGCTCAGCTCATGTGTCTTTGCATAGCCTGGAGTGCAGAGCCTAAATGTATACCTGTTTATTCAGATTAAATTACTTTCACTTTATCTGACTGCCAATGTCATGTCCACATTTTGTGCGCTTAAAATCACTGAAGTCACTCTGCAAAATGCGCCTGTGGTAGAACTCGACCTGCAGGGCAACAGTGTGAGCTAAATTATTAAACCGGTGCGTAAGAGTCATGGTGTGACAAGATGACACAAACTTAACCACTACTGTGTGTGTCCCTTCTCTCCCACAGTTGTGAGGCTGTGCAGCAGACGGGCTCCCTCAGCTTCTCCAAGTGGCATGTTATGGCCGTCTAGAGAAACACGTCAGCCGCGCGGAGACGAAAACATGAAGGTGACAGCCGTGCTCATCATCTGCTCCTGTCTGATCTCGGGGAGTCTGGGGAAGCCGCAGTTCCCTGGTAAGTTACTGTGTTGTTAGTCAGCAGACGCCGCACAAACAACAACTGAGTAACGTGCGTAACTGGAGAAGAGATGTTCAGAACACACAAGGTTGTTTGAGTTTGCTGGAGGATGTTAGAAAGTCTTAAGGAAGTTTTTCTGTCTAGAGGATTTCCTGTTTTCCTAGAGGACTTTTGTGCCACTACAGAAAATAACAGGAATTGATTGTTTCTATAAAAGGTTCATCCCGGAAAGACCTTTTCTTGTAAATTGTTTATAAAAGCTTATCCACTGTTACGAGCACAGATTCTGAACATGTCAAATGCTAATGTACAATCCTTTTTGTCAATCCGACTCTACCATGATTATAGTTATAACAGCGACTGACACTTATCTTAATTATCAATTAATCAGCTGACTAGTTCCCCAAGTAATTGAATGAATAAATTGTTTTTTTAAATATCACAAAACCGTGAAACGTATTCATATTTCCCCCAGAACCTAAGATGACATCTATAGATGATTAAATTAATAATTGATATAATTTCTTGTCTTCCTTCAAATCAACTTAAACTGTAATATGTATATCTAATACATTGATTTTCAAAATTCAATTAATTAAATAACCAAATAGATTTTAATCTCAGTTGTTGTACATGTTGTGGTAAAGTGTTGTAATTTCTTTTGACAGTTTGTGACCATTGTCGTAAATATATTTCCCCTTTTTTTAAGTATAACACATTTCTATATTCTGACGAATCTGATCCACATTTACTGGAATATTTATGTATGTGTTGAATCCTGTAACCATCCACAGCCAACCAGTATTAATATTGTTTATTGCGATGCACAGATCAAGAAAAGGAGCCCAAGTTTTGGAATGCGTGGGCCCAGCGAACCCTGAAAAACGCCCTGAGTCTGCAAAAACTCAATACAAACAAAGCAGACAACCTCATCCTCTTCCTCGGAGATGGTAAGTCAGGAGGACATCATTCTTTTCATGTACTGATTTTGGAAGAGACTGAATAAGTGATCCCCCCCCTACCCCCCCAACCCAAACCATCTGTAAAACCACTTAAAGGAGGAAATGTTTTCAGTAATCTCATCAGTAAACACCCTAGATGTCTGATTCTCTTCAGGCTTGACCACATTCGCCCCCCTCATTTTTGCTTATAGATGTGATTAATTATAAACAACCCAGTCAAGGTAATAGTTTTATGTAAATTGAAAATTACCCAGTGGAAAATAAACAAGATTTGTTTTCTAATGGTTAACAGTAAACTAGACTGCGCGGCCACCACATCACTGGGCTTCTGTTTGTGCCGGGACGCTCATTGGTTGCATAATAACTTTTATCCTCCATCGGGCCTCTGCTCCCTCTGTTTGGACATGCACAGAGAGACATTCTTGTGCACTGCAGCATACGTGCTCATGTTAGTATAGTTACAGAATAACACGCAGCATCTTATGGTGTTGAGAGAAAAGTTGGCAGTACGCAACGGGAGATGATTGTCCAACTAGAAACTGATTCTCAAACATTTCCCAAGAAAATCCCTGGCTCGGGTGAAAGTAATGAGTCTCAGCTGCACGTTGACCCATTGTGGCTATGAGCCTTAGATTTAATTGTGCAGGACAGACTTACACATTAATGTGAGTTTTATCACAGTTTGTTTTTCTTCAAACAAGTAATACAAGACCGTGGAGAACTTTGGAATTCACCCAGCTCTGCCAGGTCCGATTTCCAAAGATATCTCCACTTCTTGTGACCTAAAATGGTACAAGACACATCATGAGTGTAGGGGGGACTTTCAGATTGATCCTAGACAATGCAACAACACAAAAAATTATGGAAAGTTAAATCGAGCAGGCTGCAGATGAACTATACCAGCTCTTTTCTTCCTGTCCCATCCAAAGTATCGGTTTTAAAAGGGGTTTCTTTATAAGTAAATGTTTTGTCTCACAGCAAAACATTTACTTTTGCACTAAAGTGCCAAAAAAAAAACAGTCAGTTACATTTTTGCAAAATGAGCACAGCAGTGATTTTTTTCATCCAATGTTTGTCTTTATCTCCCAACCTGAGGAAAAAAGATAAAACCACCTAACAGTATTCTTTTGGTGTTTAGGGATGGGCGTTCCAACGGTGACGGCTGCTCGAATCCTGAAGGGTCAGCTGAGCGGATTTAGCGGAGAGGAGACGCAGCTGGAGATGGACAAGTTCCCTTTTGTGTCTCTGGCTAAGGTCTGATTTCATTCATTATATATAACACACTATAGGACAATGTATTGATCTTGCTTTGGCCATTGATGATTCCCTGACAAAGGTCTCTGACCGTTAACAAGGTCATTTAGTGGGTTATGTCATTCGGGCTGTCACACAGATTTCATATTAGTCAGACAGATATTGTAGAGTAGTTTCATTGTTTACACCTTTATAGCCATGTATTCGTTTAAGAACAAGTTTGGCAATATTCATTATTTCCTCACTGTCAAAAACTCTCATGAAAAAACCAGGGGCCTGTACTTAGAAGATGTATTTTCCTAATCTGGCTTCACTAAACCTAACTTTGACTAATCCCTGAAATGTTTCCTATCCGGCTACAAGAAAGTTAGAGGAGCAATGTACAGTTCAATCCATGCTTCTGTGTTGAAGCCATGCCGTGGCCTAAACAGAGATGACAAAGAATTTGTAAATAAGCAGACCAGAAACCGGAACACACTCACCACCAGCATAGAAACTCTACCGCCAATAGCGTTTCGGCGGTGTAATTGCAGTGCAACCCTACACACACCTACGCACAACTATGAATGCTCTGCCCTGTCCATATAGGCTACGTGCTACGGCGTAGCTTTGACTCAGAAGCATGAGTCAGCCTTAAGTTCCCACTGTGATTAACCCCAGTAGGAGGTCAACACACTTTGTGCCAATAAACCCAGGGTTAAACCTGAAGTTACCTGGTTAACCACAAAATGACTTTATCTTACCAATGAGTAATATCTGTGTGACCAAAGCCTGATATAGCTTCTCGATGCTAAGGAGCTTAATTGTTGTCCAAACCTAATTGAAAACACATAACTGAGCTGCACATTACACTTGTAATGACATGTTCCTTCATTGCACGAGCATTCAGTGGCAGCTGTGGTGTATCGGTGGCATCCCAGACAAGAGCTGAAACTGAAATTTGAATTAGCTTGAATTCAATCTGGTCTCAATAGAGTACACTTACGAGTGCACTACATAGCCTTGACTGTAAATATTGTGAGAGAAAGAGTCAGCCTACTTATAGAAACCTTTTGATAAATCAACTCTATTTGGATTTGGAGGAAACAGAGTTTCAACAAAAAATGTTAACATTACATCACTGTATAAACATGAAAACTATATTGTACAACTTGTGAAAAATGTTTTAGTGGAAAGGCCTGGCATTTTATTGGGTTGTTTCCCGTACTTCTCAGAAAATTGCTGCCTTAAAATGGTGGACGGATTCATGTATCTCAGTGATCCGGAGAGCAGGATTGTCAGGAGCCTTATCCCCTGGTAGGGTCTACCAAGGCAAATGTTGTCCCAGGGGAGAGGCCAGACCGAGAGTGGTTCACAATAACAGGGACTTTGAGACTGCATCATCGTGCCCGGATTAGTAAAACTTGGGAACCCGAGAGGGCCGTGGTAACCTTTGTGTAGGGGGAGTTCAAGGAGGCCATGGAGAAAGACTTTCAGCTGGCCTCAAGAAAGCTCAGGCAATCTCAGGAATGGGAAACAGAACTTAGCCCAAACTGTTTTCAGCTGGGGAGGATTGCTCTCCAGTAATGTTCTTTGTGGTTGCCACCGTTCGGCCACCAGAGGAAAGCCAGGGTGCACTGACGAACATCAGATTCCTTTGAAACAACGTGGATGAAACAGTAGAGGAACACAGTGGACCGACCCTTGCAGGGTTGCTTGAGTTTGTCCAATCCAGTCTACAGATGTTTTATAAATTTGTGAGGAGAACGATGACCGGTCTCTTCTGTGATCATGAGATAAATATTGAGGGAATAGGAGGTTCCGCTGTTATGAGCCATCCTGCCCTTGTGTAAACTTGTTTCTATTCCTGGGAAGACAAACAAGTTCCCTAAGGGCAAAGGTCTCTAACAATGTATTCCCTTGCCACCTGTATTTTCATTGACAGGATTTCAAGGCGTGCGGTCAGGGAGGGTGGGGTTGTATAATTTGGATCAATTTCCTGTGGTTCTTTTATCTTAAGCTGGAGATTCTGTATTTTGGTCTTGTTTATGACAGAACGTAGAATAGAGCAGGAGATTGAAGGGCAGATTTGGGTAGTGGCAGATATGAGGATGGCTCTGTACCAGACTGTTGTGGTAAAGAAGGAGCTGAGATGGCAGACAACATTATCCATTTACCAGTTAATGTTAAACCAAAGGAGATATGATGTATAGATATTCAGTTTACAATGATTGAACATTGAAGAGCAGCAATTTAACAATCAGTAATAGATCAGTTTATTGACTAGTCATCGTGTTTTAGTCAGTGGCTGTTATTGATGGAATAGCAGGTTTACACAAATTACATCAGAGTGACTGTAAACTATCTGATCTGATCCAATGCCCCTGTGTCCCTGCAGACATACAACACGAATGCACAGGTGCCAGACAGCGCTGGCACAGCCACAGCCTACCTCTGCGGGGTGAAGGCCAACGAGGGCACAGTGGGCGTGAGTGCAGCTGCCGTCCGATCCAACTGTAAGACGGCAAAGGGGAACGAGGTCACCTCCATCCTCAAATGGGCCAAAGATGCAGGTAATGTGATTTAAAACCGGCCTTTTTCACTTTCCTTGAAGAATTCTACCTCAAGTCAATGCTGCTTATTCACTTTCTTATTCACCTCCCTATTTGGTCATCCTTCAAACCCAATTTATGTTAGAGCTGTATGGGACATTTATTCTACTAAAAAGTGGATTTTCAAGTAGTCTACCCATCATTTCTATGAAGTTCCACAAGGTTTTCACATGTGGGTTTGAGGGTCTCTAGTTTCAATAATAAGTTAAATGCTGTATCCATAGTGCCAGACAAAAACATAGAGCAACATCTCATACAAGTTGTTTCAGTCAAAAGCCACAAACATGCCCCATTTCATTAGAGTTTATTAGACATTTTAATTTGTCTGAGTACAAGCATTTATCTTTCAAGGATGCATCGGTGCTATTTCATCCGTTGAACGCTTTGAAGACCAAATGAGAAAGGCTCCACAGAAGAGGAAACAAGATGTGAAAGGAATTTGAACCTTGGATTTTTAGAGAGCGGCGGTGGTGATAACTTGGGGGTGGGTGAGGGTCATGGTGTGTGTGTGTGTGTGTGTGTGTGTTAAAGAGTGAGAGGGAAAGAGTGTGTGTGTGTGTGTGGGCTCAGAGGTCACAGATAATAAGAAATCCAATCATTCCTCAGGGGACATGGCAGGCAGCAGCTGACCTCCTGCACAAAGCAAAGAGAAATGTGGTTTTCATCAGGTCATTTTACGAGACTGTCCCGTTCTTGCTTTACCAGTCGTTTGTTTTTTAACCTTTTGCACCCAGAAGAGTAACCAGAGTCTGGCATGGATCATTTTTATGCTGGCTACATACCTCCAACCAGTGATCATTGGTTGACATTAGGGCCGGGTGATATCTCTTCAAATCAATATCACTATTATTTCATAATATACCTCAATTATGGTGAATTAATTGTTTTTTTTAAATGCCAAATATTCAATAATTTCCAGTTAATTGCAGAGCCCTAGTCGACGTAACATGTCTTTATGGCCAGGGTTGATTGATATCAGAAATACTTGGGGGACCTATTGAACACAAACTTGTTATGTGATGTGCGTCTTTAATATTAGTTGATTTGAGCTCTCTAAGATGTTTTTCATGTTTTACGACGGCCTCTACATGATTAAAGGATAAGTGCTGCCTCTGTCTTGATGGTAATTGACTCCTCTATCTGCCTAAGAATTGATTCCTAGAATTGGAATTTTGTGTGTTGAATTGTCCATATAATGATTTTGAATTTTCCGACCTTTGCTTTTGTCAGAAAATGACCGCCGCATGTGATTGTGTGAAATGCAGGCAAGTCAGTGGGAATTGTGACCACGACGCGGGTCAACCACGCAACTCCCAGTGCCGCTTACGCCCACAGTGTGGACAGAGACTGGTACTCGGACAACGAGATGCCAGAGGAAGCGCTGCAGTCCGGCTGCAGGGATATCGCCAGGCAGCTCTTCGAAAACATTCCCAACATTGATGTGAGTGACAAGCATTGATTCTGACCAGAGCTGAAACAACTCGCTGATGAATAAATTAAACAAAAAACAACTTTTTGATGATTTACTAGTAACTTTTGTCAAAAATTCCAAACATTTTTGTTTTATGTGTGTTTTTTACCATGCTACTTTATGGTTTTAGGCTTTATGGCTATTTGGGTCTATCACTCAGATTAAAATAAGTATGTGATGGATTGCAATGGATTGAAATGTTCACAGGCATTCATCCCAACATCCAAAGAATTAAACCCAGTGACTCTTCTGATTTTTCCTCTAGCACCACCAGTACTAGCAACTAACATTCATGCGAGTAGTTTTATTGCGAATTATCTGAAAGAAAAAACTGTTGAATGGATCGAGATTAAATCATTGTCCCCTCAGAATAAACTGTTATAACTTCCTTCAGAGCCTCCATCAGGTCATAATGTTAATTGTCTAACTTTGTTATTGATTGATTTCTTTCAAATGGATGACATGCCCTATGGTCTCAGCTGGACATTGAGTTCATCAGATGTTTACATACTAGCATTCTTACGTAAATTGGTGAATGTGCATTTAGCTGGAAGTACTTCTGATTCTAAATAGCCCGAAAAATCCTTATCATGGTGTTAAGTGTCCTGCTAAAGCTTTTTAAGTGTTGGTCTTACAAAACAAGAAAGTTGATATTACACCACTGTGAGGCTTTTTTTGATATTTTGGGCATTTTATGGACAAAGCAATTAATATAATAATCAAGAAAGTATTTTGCAAGTGAACTGAGTAGCTCTCCGAATTGTAGGTGGTATTAGGATTATACGGGTTCCATTCAACTTAAAGGAACCCAAGTGGGCTAAAACAAACATGAACATTTAATTGTCAGGTGCTTTTGTACTGAAACAAACCAAACAGTGTACCTGATGCTTTTACCATAGCAGTTTTAAATTTCTCTCCTTTGTGTGAAGCTGTCATTCCCTGTGCATGCACTCATTTGATCCAAAAATGGCTGCGATTGACATTTTAATTGTGTCCTCTCTTCTGATCCTTTCAGGTTATTATGGGTGGAGGCAGGAAGTACATGTTCCCCAAAAACCAGTCAGATGTGGAGTACCCCAGCGTGGCGAAGCACAGCGGCACGCGCAAAGACGGCAGAAACCTGGTCGAGGAGTGGATCGACAGAACGAAGGCTAAAGTAAAATTCTCCTCCTCTTCCCTCTGTTAGCTCCTCTCTTCTTTCTGCTCCCTCTTCTATCTTCCCAATCACATTTGCATATTTTGGAGTTCAAAGTGACTATGGCGTGACCGCTCACACTGTGCTGTACGTTTGTCTTTTTTTTTTATATGCAGAAAGGCCATTATGTATGGAACAAGAAGCAGCTCTTATCACTGAACCCTAACAACGTGGATTACTTATTGGGTGAGTTTTCAGCCTTAGCGTCATTATGCAACTCTCATTGAAGTGTAAATGAAGAGCCATGCTGTACTTGCATGAATTTGCTGGGGGCTTATTCTCTGCTCGTAATATTCTACTTTTCCTTGAACTGTTATTCCAGGTCTCTTTGAACCTGGGGATCTGCCCTTTGACTTGGAGAGGAACCAAGAGACTGATCCTTCACTGACAGAGATGGTGGAGGTGGCCATCAAGATCCTGAAGAGGAACCCCAGTGGATTTTACCTGCTTGTAGAAGGTGCATTTTTTTACCTGTGTTGTACTGAAAGTAGTTTTTGATGTACTGTTTCAAAGTTTGTCCTTACTGGGTAAAATGCTTCATGCCTTTCTCTCTTGACTTAAACCAACCCTACAAATGTGTAGAGCTGCCTGTTCAGATCAAAAGGCATCCGTGGTGCTGGACTCGGTTGTACAAACAAAAATCATTGGAGGTAGTTGTGTGAAAAATGACACAAAGAGAGCTTGAGGACAATTGTTTACCTCCACACCTTGGATGTTGCAGCATAAAGCTTAAAGCTCATTAGATTGCCCGAAAATAGAATATGTTTCTAAATTCAGGGGCCACATTCTTAGGTTGGCCGAAGAGTGACAGCGCCTTCCTTCCAACGTGGCTAAGAAATATTTACAAAAAATGTTGGCCAAAAAAAAGATCTGGTTGATCCTCCTCAGGTCAACCTATCACAGGTTTTATTGCTTGATGGTGATGAAGCTAAGTGCAGCAGCTCAAAGTGGCAAACAAGCTGGTGGCACCAAGAGGAAATCCTTGACACATAGTGTCCTTTCAGTTGGCCTTGCAACCGCAGTCTATGAGCCACCTTCAGTGACAACATTAACCAAGTCACCCAAATGAGCTGGCGTCTAATTTGGGACACAGCTGTTGTCAGATCTACACTTCTCTGAATCCAATTGCAGAGGTTACACTCTCTGAATTGATACCGTTAGAAAGGTGCTCAAGCTGGCTCTTGGCTTATATTTGGAGCTTCTCTATTTGACAGAATATATCTGCACATTGGCTCGTCTCGCCTATTCCTTGTTGTATGTTTCCAAAATATCTCTGCAAAAAAAACTCACAGTGCATTTTTGCAGAGATAAATGTGTAACTTCCTTTAGTTGCTACGTGTTTGGCTTCCTATCTCAACCTTGAGTCCCACGGGTATTGCCAACGCAAAAGGAAACTCAGGTCAAGGGAAAACGCTGCAAATAAGGGAAAGGTAATAAAACTAAGTAAGACAAACAGTTCCCCGCCTGTGAACCCACATCCTTCCTGGACATATGAAGGTCCTCCCACTCAGCTGACGTCCTCGGAGCTGCTGCAGTTTCACTAAGAATCAAACAGTTTTTTTCTCCTCTCATTGATTTGTGTGTGACCCCTGCCACAATATCAATACTGATCACCACAGAATGATCGATACTTTCCTTAAATTGGTCAAATCTTCCCTCAAACAGAGACACACACACACATAAGACACACTTATGTACTCAGACTGCGTAAAAACAACATGACATAATCTTTGTGAACAGAAATGATGAACGTGTTTATTTGCATAATCACAAAATGCATGTGGGGCCAAGAGAAAGCGGCAGGACGGGAGAGGAAAACGATGTTGTAGGTACAGAATAGAAAACAGAATCTATCAACTATGCAAACAAGTAAATGTGACAGTTTGTGGTATAAATATACGTTTTATTTTTACTGCATATATAGTAGTAAGAGGATTTTTGCTGTTGATAAGCCTCTGTACTTGGCAAACACCTGCAAGTTTGTCAGTAAGAGTTCGGCTACAGGCTGTCAGTTTGTCTCTAAGATGGTGTTGATTGAAACCCTAACACCTTTTTGATTGTAGGACTTTTGTTTCTGTGGCTTTGTAAAACCGTCAGTCTAATATTGATGCCTACTTACCCAGTGATTAGCAAGTTTCGTGGGGATGAGAACATAACAGGGTCTCTTTTAGCGTCCATTACTATCATTCTTCTCACTACCACTTTGGCTGTTTCACACTTCTAGAACCATTGGACGGCTTGTTGCACTGAGCCTCTCTTGGTCAAACAGCTCAGGACAGCTGAAGTTAATTTAAAAGCATACAATGACTTCAGGTGTTTCCTCCTCTTCCAGGCGGCCGTATTGACCATGGACACCACGAGGGAAAGGCCAAGCACGCTCTGCATGAAGCTGTGGAAATGGACCGGGCCATCGGCCAGGCAGGCCTCTTGACAAGCAGCCACAATACAATGACCGTAGTTACTGCGGACCATTCGCATATGTTCAACTTCGGAGGCTACACATCCAGAGGAAACACAATATTTGGTATGTAATCACGATTCAGTGCTCATAGTGATGCAAAATGATGGCCTAGTGAAAATGCTTAATGCCCCTTCTGCGTCCGCAGGTCTGGCCCCCATGATGAGTGATGTCGACCAGAAGCCCTTTACCTCCATTTTATACGGGAACGGACCAGGTTATAAAATTGTCAGTGGTGTGAGGGAGAACGTGTCCACTATTGATTATGGTAAGTGAAATCATGTAGGCACCAGACTGGTGTATAACTTTTAGGGAAGATTAATATATTTAAAAGACACTTCTGCACGGGTTCATGCAGGGTTGTGATTGGACACACGTGCACACATGCAACAGGCTGCACCTGCTGCTGTGGATGTGTGTGGGGTTGGTTTGGTCTTTGCTGGCTTCAAAGTGTACGTTTATTTGCATATAGAGTGGGGGGGAGATCCGATCACAAGTGGTCACTGGAGACACACAGGGATGATTTCAAATGCCTGGTATGAACCGATTGTGAGGTGAACTGAGGTGTGAGCTGTGACTTTTGATCAGGTTCCTCAGGACAGATGTTTATATCCACAGTAACTCAGAAAAGTAGAGTAAAATTCCACAAATGATTCATTACAGGAGTTGTCGTGGTCATAAGTGATCTCAATACATTTCTTGCTTCATAAAACATTTGAAAAAGCCAACTTTATTTGAGTATTTTGAAACCATCATTTGTTTATGTCCATGTTTCTTTAGTCATCTTTTGCTGTGTGGCATGTGTCTCTATATCCTTTCACATGTGCATAATAACATGGGGATCCTCTTGGAGTTACTAGAAGTCCAAACCTCTACAGGTGCTTTTATCCATCCCTCATTTATCCATCAAGAATATTATTAACATGTGTCTCCGTGTTGTGTCCTTACAGAGGAAAACAACTACCAGGCCCAGGCAGCTGTACCTCTAAGCATGGAGACTCATGGCGGAGAGGATGTTGCGGTGTTTGCCAAAGGTCCCCTCGCTCACCTGCTCCATGGGATCCACGAGCAGAACTACATCCCCCACGTGATGGCTTACGCCGCCTGCATCGGCCAGAACAGGGAACACTGTATGTCGTCCAGCGGGAAGGCGCCCCCTCTACACCCCGCCCTCTCCAGCATCGCAGCCCTTCTCACAGCTGCCCGACTTCTCTGCTGACTTACCTCCGACAGCGACACATTTTGAAGGACTAATTTGACACTGAATCCAGAAGCAACTGAATGTATAGTTAGCGAAACAGTAAAAAATAAATAAAAATAAGGATGTGTCCCAACCCTGTGCATAGAGAAAGCACTGAAAACCTCACATACCGCTGTGTCCAGTATTGGAAGTTGTAAACTCTCTTGACCAATAAAAGTTTGTTTTTCTGATATTCGTGTCAGTGTTGTTGCCAAGTTAATGCTTGACATTTTTAATTTTTTTAATTTCCTAAATACACTTTCTCCTTAAAATGAAAAGATGTAAATGTTACTGCAGTTAAATTTGTCGACATTTAATCGTTTTTAAAAAGCAAAAACTCTCAAAACTGCGAATAAAAAAAAGGATAATTACTCTGCAGACAACACAAGGTCAAAATCCTACTGTGTGTTCTTTCTTTTCCTGTAAATGTCACAAATTCACCATTCAACACACGTCTGCAGCGAAATAACCTGATGTAACAGTGAATATCTTTTTTTTTTGTATGTACCACATGTTGTATGTTGTACTCTTCCATCCAGTCGGTTGTGGCCTGTGTGGAATGTGAATGGACTGAAGCCACTCATTCTGTGGCATCACGTGCTCTCTGGGAAAACAGAGGACTCCTGTTGGCTGAAGCATGAAAAGGGGGAGGTTAGTGCTCAATGTGTATGAAATGAACTTCTCCTGCAGTCTCCACTATACCCTCAGTATCACCACACACAATGGCTGCTTGGAATCCACCGAAAGCCTCAGGGGCCACTTTGTGAACTTGCTTTCCCGATTTCTCTTATGCTTCCTGGCAGTTATACAAATCCTTACCCTGTAATCCAGTGTTATCTTTTGTATTCTATATTTAGAGATATGCAATTATGGGTATCAGGTTGTACGTTATGAATATTCAAGTGGGCTTTCAACTCCCAACTTCATCTTCCTTCTCAGATGTATTTCTACATGACTCACAGTCATGAAAATCTCAGAATAATGAAAACGGTTTGTTTTTTCTAAAATGACGAAAGATCTGATGAAACTAAAGAAGGACTTTGTTTGTTGTTGTTTTTAAATTCATCAATGATGAGATAAATTAATAAAAGGCAACAAACATTAACCTCTGAGGAAGAAATAATCAACCAATCAGAGCTTAATAGGTGGTGATATTTTTTCCCTGTACAAATTGCATATGGAACTGTTAGGTTGAACTAAGGCCAGTTTTCCAACTTACTGCTACTTAAGAGGGGAAATATTCTTCTTTAAAGTTGTATTTAGCCAATCAGACATTTTGTTGGACTCGAAATATTACATTGAATAACATAATCTTTTAATATACATAGAGCAGTATTATCTCTGTCCATGCAAAACTTCAAGATACATAATTTGCTAGACATATGTATCAGTTGCTCATCTGTGACAGAGCGTTCACTGAAAAATGCTTTTGCCAAAAATTCTGATCTTGATTGACCCACTAAAAGTTCTGACTGTCATCAAATCATCTCTCAAGTCTCTCATCAAACCTCAATCTATCTGACCAGCAGCTCAGTCATTTCCATCTCTCTCTCTCTCTCTCTCTCTCTCTCGCTCTCTCTCTCTCTCTCTCTCTCCCCCCCCCTTTAACTCTGAGTGGTTCTATATCAATCAATCTATCCGTCTCTTTATTAAGGAGCCTCTCTCAAATCTGTGTCATGATCTACAGCCCTTTGAGTTGTGGTGGGCCCGGCTGAAAAATTGAAAAAGAAAAGGAGTGTTTTGAGATTACAAAGCCTGAGACAGATCAAACTAAGAAAGCAACGTAGGGCTGACAGCTGTGATTCTGCTGTATAAAAGGAGCACTGAGGCTGCAAGAAGATGCTAATTCTCCCCTTTTCAAAGCAGAGAACCTTCCCTGGGCAGAAATGGAGTCATTGACCCCGTTCACTTGGGTGATCAGCGATACCATGACTGTACGGCAGTTTTAATGATATGAAGATATTTAATGTGCAAGCTGGACCAAGGTTTCCAAAGGTTCATGGTGTCCCTACATACATTTCTAGGGCTGCAGAGAGCAAAACATCAGTTATATATTGTACTCTGATACACTGATGTGTAGGCGACCTCATACAGTTCTCTTCTTCGGGTTCACGACAGAAAACAAACAGAGGTTTGTGTGTTTGCTGAGCGGAGCTGGAGCTGCAGGTGAGACGCTGAGATGACTTTTCAGGGTTTAATCAGCACCAGGCAGGGAACTTTAACCACTGATCAACAACACAAGTCACTTTATTTATTTAGGTTTCGTTTAGTATTTAAAATGAAAAAAACTCATATCGCAATGTAATTTTGATTAAATGTTTTATATTCAAATGGATTTTTCCTAGGTTTACCTCCAGCTATTACACTTTCTATTTCTTTGGATTCAATGTTGAGTTATCTTGTCATTCTCCTTGCATATTTCTGAACCTGTTCATAATCTCTATAATCTCTTATTGTTTCCAACTGGGAAGATTTAAACATGTCCTAATCGCCGTGCTCCACACCCCCCAGCTCCCATCATCCCTCTGGGGGCAGCTAGCATGAGGGTTAATCCCTCTGCAGACAGTGAGGGCAGAGAGAATCAAGACATGGCCCTGACTTTAGCACATATTTCCATTTGGCTTCTCAAATTCTTCTCAGTGCAGCCTTAAAATCATGAATATAATAACTGAAAGTGCCCCGAGGAAATGTGCCGGGGCTTAAGTCTATAGGAGCTGAATGAATCTGAGAATGAGACCAGCCATAGGCCGTTTTCAGACACGACCTGCTGGTAAAATCTGGAGAATAGGTTTGCAATTCACACATGCACAGCACAGCGGGGGGCCGTTCTCAGACGCCTTCACAACAGCATCAAATCCTCCACGTTTTTCAGGCGAGAGGCAGAGCAGCTGGGCGCAGCAGACAGAGACAGGAAGTGATACATTAACTCTGTTGGGTTGATGAAGTGATCACATCCACACCAATCAGTTTGTCAGCTCTCACCACAAAACTCTCCTGACTTATTTGTCAGTGTCTTCAACGTGTGGGTCAGGGATTTTTCACCTGTAGTTAGTTGTTTCCTTTTGTTCCCCACCCCCACTCCTTGTGAATGCATCGAATTCTCCTGGATTTCTACGGACGTTATACCGAAGAGGTCAGCCGGAGAAAGTCAGAAAGTTCGGTGAATGTCTGAAAGCAGCTATAGTGTCCCCTTATAGCTGCTTTCGAGCCCTCTATAAGGGGACACCTTTCGAGCCCTCTGGCGGCTTGTGTGTGTCCGACAATTATTCTGAAGCCTGAAACATGCTTCTGCGACTGCGTCTGCGTCTTTTCACACCGCTGTGGCACAAGACTAGTTTTCATTCATGCTTCCCCAACCGTTGCGCGTCTTACAAAGCAATTCCACGCCAGAACACTAGGCGGAGTAATGCTTTTTGTCGAAGACGACCTTGGAGACGCCTTCTTTCTTCTTCGTCGATTGTTTATTTACATAGCCACTGCGGCTCCTCGTAGCCTTTTTCTGGCGGACAAATCCGCCAGTCAGTGACAGGTTATACAAGTGGTCATACTTTCGGATATCTTCTGCCAAGTGCTCTTCTATTTGGTCCATATTCGTTCTTCTAAATCTTCCGTGATTTCTGCCGGTATTATGGGGCATGAAACCGGAAATGCAGCTCCAGAAGGGATGTAGAGCAGACCAATCACAGCCTTGCGGGCTGAGTGAGCTTGCGGAGCTTTGCCGTAAATTTTAGAAAAGGGGGTCGACACCCGTCAGCACGTAAGGAGGGATACATAAGCACGTAAGGGACCCGGAAGGGCTCTTGCGCTTACGGGCCCGTGAAAACGCAGAAGCATGTTTCAGGCTTAACACGACGAAGCGACGCGAGCCTCACGCAGCCCGCAAGGCTTGTGATTGGTCTGCTTACTACATCCCGTCCGGAGTCTAGTTTCCGGTTTCAGGTCCCACAATACGCGGAAATCACGGAAGATTTAGAAGAACGAATATGGACCAAATAGAAGAGCACTTGGCAGAAGAGATCCGAAAGTATGACCACTTGTATAACCCGTCACTGACTGGCCGATTTGTCCACCAGATATAGGCTATGAGGAGCCGCAGTGGCGATGTAAATAAACAGTCGACGAAGAAGAAGACGTCTCTTCTTTGTGTGTTTTGTCTTTGAAAAAAAACGTTACTCCGCCTAGTGTTCTGGCGGTGAATTGCGTTGCAACACGTGGAGCACGTTAGAGAAGTATAAACCACAACGAGTCCGTCGATGCAGCTGCGTGGCCTTCCGCGGTTGCAGTCGCAGGACTATAATTAGGCCTTAAGGTGAAACAAAGCCTTGATTCTTCAGCTTGTTGTGTAGCAAATAATCAAGGCACCTGCTGTGTGAGTGATTGTGGGGCAGATTTCAACCCACTAATTGTTGAGAGTGACTTCTGCCTGAGTCTCCTCCTTTGTTCTGTCTGCCTGTCAACCAAACTCATTTCGGCGGCTGCATTCGCCAACTGTTGGCCATTGATAAGGTAATCTGTTATCAGCCTCCCATTTGCTCCAGAGTGGAACAGCTTCAGAGAGACCTGATCGTTGGCATCGCTGATTAAGAACAGCTTTCGACTCAGGAACACGCTGGTGCATATTGAGAACACAGGCACGAGGGAAATGAAAATGAAAAGTGTGTTTTTTTGCACAGTCACCTTGACCCAGAAGAACACCTTTAGATTCCAGGTGTGTTACAATTTTACGATTGCATAAACACTAAAATCCAAAGTATAACACAATTATCAAACCTGACACTCAAGGAGCAAAACATGGCCCAGATCTGCACCACTATAAGCACAATGTCAGCTTCACACTTTTTGCAAAACAAAACACACAGTGATCTGCAAAACACTAAACACACTTGTATACATTAAACACAGAAGGATATCAAGATGTCACTTCCTTGCAATTCCTAAGCACAACCTGTCAAATGACCACCCCTATGGGCCAATTGGTTAAACACAACATGTTTAACCATTTGGCATTTAAACACAGCATTGCTTACTGTAGACACACCAATCAGTTTTAAGCACTATAGCAATGCAGCAGCTGAGTTCACCGCTTTTCCACCAAACTGGAGCTTGTGCTCAAAAAAGAAGAAGAGAGAGGGTAAGAGGGAGAATCCTCGGAGGTGAAGAAGGCTGCGGCTGTGGCATTAGTAATGATGGTGTGTGTGATGTTGCATACTGCACACATAACTTTCATAATGTTAATGTACTGTATTCCAGACCTATGCTGAACTATACAATCTTGTCTTTCACTGTATTTCTGAGTTTTACAGATGGATGAGGAAATCACATGAATTCATATAAATAGATGAGGCAGGGTTCATAGGACAAAATCAAAAAGGAGAGGCAGACATATCATTGGCCACGGGCTATAATCCATGTCCCAGGAAAACGTGGGGGTAACATCACCCTTTGTGCTGCCACTACACAGAATGTGGTCCTCCTCCGCCACACCAACATGGGTCCTTACAACACACCTCACATTCTCAAATGTTTTGACCGATTACACAACATCGTCACAGCAGTAAACCACATGCACCAGATGCAATCCATTGTCATCTGGGACAATGAGTCATTCCACCGCTCTGCTATGGTCCAGAACTGGTTTCAACACCATCCACAGTTAACATTACCATACCTTCCACCATACTCTCCGTCTCTAAACCCAATCAAAGAGTTTTTCTCTGCATGGCGGTGGAGGGTTTACGATCTCCGGCCCCAGGCTCAGGTTCCCCTCATTGAAACTGTACTGGATACAGATTTTTCTGCTTGTCTGATATTTGTCGAGCTTACAGTGTTATGCACACTCCTGTAGTAGCATGACAACTGGGACATGTTTTGTTGTGATTCTCCATGTTGACATGTTGACTGATTTGGGGATATGGAGAGAAATAAATTATATTTTCATGAGTCTGAAGCATTGGTCTTGTGTAGTGTTTGGTGAATTTATTGTATATTTGAACTTTCTCAGAGTACTTCACTTACAGTAGTCTAATCACTGAGAACTGGAATTGCTCAAAGTGTTTAAGGTTAGCAACAGCAGTGTGTAACTGGCTAAAGCAGAATTACAGTTTTTTACGAATGCATAAACACTAAAATCCAAAGTATAACACAATAATCAAACCTGACACTCAAGGAGCAAAACATGGCCCAGATCTGCACCACTATAAGCACAATGTCAGCTTCACACTTTTTGCAAAACAAAACACACAGTGATCTGCAAAACACTAAACACACTTGTATACATTAAACACAGAAGGATATCAAGATGTCACTTCCTTGCAATTCCTAAGCACAACCTGTCAAATGACCACCCCTATGGGCCAATTGGTTAAACACAACATGTTTAACCATTTGGCATTTAAACACAGCATTGCTTAATTGTAGACACACCAATCAGTTTTAAGCACTATAGCAATGCAGCAGCTGAGTTCACCGCTTTTCAACCAAAATGGAGCTTGTGCTCAAAAAAGAAGAAGAGAGAGGGTAAGAGGGAGAATCCTCGGAGGTGAAGAAGGCTGCGGCTGTGGCATTAGTAATGATGGTGTGTGTGATGTTGCATACTGCACACATAACTTTCATAATGTAAATGTACTGTATTCCAGACCTATGCTGAACTACACAATCTTGTCTTTCACTGTATTTCTGAGTTTTACAGATGGATGAGGAAATCACATGAATTCATATAAATAGATGAGGCAGGGTTCATAGGACAAAATCAAAAAGGAGAGGCAGACATATCATTGGCCACGGGGCTATAATCCATGTCCCAGGAAAACGTGGGGGTAACATCACCCTTTGTGCTGCCACTACACAGAATGTGGTCCTCCTCCGCCACACCAACATGGGTCCTTACAACACACCTCACATTCTCAAATGTTTTGACCGATTACACAACATCGTCACAGCAGTAAACCACATGCACCAGATGCAATCCATTGTCAACTGGGACAATGAGTCATTCCACCGCTCTGCTCTGGTCCAGAACTGGTTTCAACGCCATCCACAGTTAACATTACCATACCTTCCACCATACTCTCCGTCTCTAAACCCAATCAAAGAGTTTTTCTCTGCATGGCGGTGGAGGGTTTACGATCTCCGGCCCCAGGCTCAGGTTCCCCTCATTGAAACTGTACTGGATACAGATTTTTCTGCTTGTCTGATATTTGTCGAGCTTACAGTGTTATGCACACTCCTGTAGTAGCATGACAACTGGGACATGTTTTGTTGTGATTCTCCATGTTGACATGTTGACTGATTTGGGGATATGGAGAGAAATAAATTATATTTTCATGAGTCTGAAGCATTGGTCTTGTGTAGTGTTTGGTGAATTTATTGTATATTTGCACTTTCTCAGAGTACTTCACTTACAGTAGTCTAATCACTGAGAACTGGAATTGCTCAAAGTGTTTAAGGTAAGCAACAGCAGTGTGTAACTGGCTAAAGCAGAATTAAGTAATATGAAGCGTGTGTGTTTCATATGGCAAAATAATATTGTTTTGATAAAAAAGTGTATAGTTATTACAAGAGTGTTTAGTTTTGCAAAGGATCTGAGGTGTTCTGCTGATTGGGTGTGTGGATGTGCTGATTGTGTTTAGTGTTTGAAACACCGGGCCCTGTTTTGAAAATCGTGCTTAAGCAATCGAAAAAAACTGTAAGTGACTGTGTAGTCGTCTCTTTCAGATAGTCTACCAGATGGATTTTATTGCTATGGAGTGGTGTTGGGGTCGATTTGTAGAACAGTTAGTGGAGTAAATGCACAAGTCTCCATTTTATAATTGCAGTTTGGAAATTTTCAGGGTCGAATCATCTCTTTGAACGCAAGAGGAGTGGGGGGAGGGAGGTGCGCCGATGAAGCCAGGGCTGTGTCTTATCACAAGGGCCTGCTATAAATCTATAGCAGCCTTAGACAAGTTGTTTGGTTAGCTGTGAAGTTATCAATGACAATGAGATAAGATACAGCTTTTGACTGAGTGGAGCACATACCTTTGCCTGGAACTTGGCATAAACAGCTCCACCTTGTACAATTCCCCTTAACTCAGCCTTTTTTTTGTATCTTGTCAGTTTTTGAGAAGTGGTGCTGCCAAATATGTTGCCAAATCCCTAATTTAATAATAAATTAATTTAATCATTGGCAAATTTGACGTATTAGGTCACGAATATTGATAGACCATGGTGGTGTTAACCTATATTACCTGAACTATGAACCAAGGTCTCAATGAAACACAATCCAAACCGAACCCAGCTTGGAGCCTTCCAATCGGAGGAGAGGAAGCCATCTTGAAACCACCCAGCTCGCACAGGCTTCAATACCATGAGGCCAATCCTACAGGCTCTAAAACTGCACATGGTCTGCTGTTGAAGGACGGGTAGACTGCCCCTTGTCCTTTCCCTGGTAATTCCTTTAATTGCACTAACCCTTAGCATGTGCTAGATCATGGCTTGCATTTATCATGTATCTATATATACGTTTTCCAGGGATGTGTGGAAATACCAGATTTATGTTCAGCACATACACCGAACGGACATCTAGGAGACCTTGAGAAGTTAGTTGCTGTAATTGAGGCTTGGAGAGTGAGGGGAGGTGGGGTGAGGGAAATACAGATAGAGAGAGAATGATTGTGACTTTGTGTGTGACGACCTTACCGGCAGCAGAGCTTCAGTGATTCAGGTCTAATGAGAAATAACAATTAAACCTGTCCTGGACACAAAGATACAAATATATGGAAACTACAATAAAACGGACCAAAGGGATGAATGCAGGATGTCTGAGATTTCCTGAGCTGTAATAAGACTACCACAGGTTTAATGCAGTCGAGTCAACAGTTATCTAAAGCCGCTGAAATACCTGTAGAGATGCCAGAGAAGTTTTGAGTATTAAGTGGTGACACAAGTTCATGTGTCATATCAGAAAACTCAGTATTCCATCAAAACATAATTTGAATCACAATTTATACGATTCTAACGAGACGAGGGTCCTTTCAAAAACAAACCTTAATAAAGTGGTCCACTTGAAGTCTATGGTTGTTGGAATGGGACAGTTTTGATGGATGTTTCTGTTGTTTGGTCGAATGCTTCACGTCCCCACCAGCTTTCTTTACTTCGTATGTTTCCCGAGAGCAGAGCTTTGAGATGAGGAGCCCGATCTCTTTTGTAGTCTCCTGGGTCCCACACAACCCCCTGCCCTCTCCTTTTAGTCCTCCCTCACCTCCCCCCGCCAGCGTCTTGACTTTATTCCACTGCTGCATACACAAGCGGATCCACATAGTGAACATAGTACTATCCCCCTCTTGTTTCCGTGGAAGACCCAGTGGGAGAGAGGACGACCTTTAATGAGCTTTTAAAGCCAGGAAGCAGTGTTGGCAATAGATCAAACGGGACACAGAGCGCTGATGAGACTTGTTGGAGTTCCCAGCATCGTAGGTCTGATGTCAGGTATAATTGCAGATAAAATAAAACCAATAAATTCACAGAATTCACCAAGATTATTACTATTCTCTGTACATCACTTTGCGTTCTTCCACAAAACACAGATACAGGTCGGACATTTGCATGAAGGCAACACAAGAAAACATTGAGGACAGTGAACGTGACACAGAGCGATGTAATCCTGACAGTCAGTTAAATGGTTGCTGGAAGCTTTTTACCCGTGACGTATCATACCTCAAACTTTCACAAAAATGGAATGGAGATATGGTTACTTAAAGACATGGCCCCAGTTTACACTCATATATCTGAAATGAACACAATTGGGATACAAGAGTTTGGTCACATCCATTGAATACCATGCAAAATTAATATCATGCAAAATGCAAAGCTTCATTGCTTTTGCAATCAATAAAGTTTAAACTATTAAATAGAAATGTTAATTTAAAATGTACAACAGTGTCTATACCAAGCTCACACGCTCTGTGGTTAAGTCATAACGGGAAATATATGTTCTTTCTTCTTCAGCCCTTGTTTGACAAAACATTTATTGTCTGAACTGACCATAGGTCATGGCTTAGTGGATTTATCTGTGACCTTTGGCATCTTCCAGCTTTGCTTTAACAATCCTTTGGCGAAGAGGATCAACTCAACATCTTTTTTAATCTTGTACATGACATTTTGTGTGGCGACTGGGAGATGGGACAATCAGATCTGACTCTAGCTGGAGAGCCAAGGTCAGGAAGGTGGTTTCACTCATGACGAAGTCACAGAACGACCAGTTTCTCATCCCGACTCCCCATAAATCTGTTCTATGAAGGGATAAAACACAATTCCCACTAGCAGGACTAGAAAAAACAATCATCCAGAACTCCCATCTGTGTTTTCCTCTTGAATTATCACACGTCACCACCGGGATCGATCGCTTCAAGATGTTTTTTGCTGCGGGGCCGGCGTCAGCTGAGCGCCACACTTTGACTGAGGTCTCACAACTGCTTTATTCCTCTGATGATCAGGGAGAACAACTTGCCAAGTTCAGTTAATATCCAATTAACCCAACTGCTGAACCCAAATCCCTTCATCCACAGGCTGCTCCTGTTGATAATGCCCCCAATTTAAACACCACATTCTGGGCCTTTGCCTCGTTACATGGTAATTAATATTAGGTCCTGTTACTAGTTTGAATGCTGTAGGTTCTATACACTCATTCTAGATGTCAGCATGTGAATGGCTGCTGAATTCTCCAGAAACAAGGGCCTCTTTGATGGGGTAACATGGTAATGAGTGACTTTTGGGTCAATGTATTACCAAACAAACGTTGGGGGCTAACCATTGTATACATATACACATTCTTCATTCCCTTCGACTGACTGGAGCCGTACTATACACTTAATAGCTCGTGTAGACATCTGCTTGTGTTTTACCCTGTGGCTCAATGTGGACTCTGCAACATCCTGGTTCCAGACTCATCATCAAGTCTTTGTTTCTGTCATCGTCCCCATTTGCGAAAAAAAAGTTTATTTTATCTAATTTAACTCCAGTATATGCATGAGTGCACTGGAAAGTGAAAGACCATTATAAAATATGAGTTCCATACCATGCTGATAAGTAGACAGTAATCAGAAGGTAATCCCATGCTTCTAAGAACCCAGACCATATCTGTCCATCTGGCCATAAATTGGGATTAACCACTGATTACTGTTGAAAAATGGAGGGGGAGGGAAACAGGATCAAACCCAGTGACATAAATATATATATATATAAAGCGAACAATGAAAGAAGAAGAGAGACAGCTTAAAAGGAATTGATTTGTGTTTTGTAGTCGTTTCTGTTTCTTTCATCAATGATTAGAACCATTTTTAGGTTCTGGTAACAATTTGCGGCTGTCCCAGCACAAACAAGCTAAATTCTGCTGGTTGCACATTTTTATTATTGCCTCCAGCTCGGAGGTTCTGTTTTCATCCCTGTCTGTTTGTTTGCTTATTGATAGTTTTGTTTGTTTGTCTGTTAGCAAGATTATGCAAAACATTTGTACGAAACATGTTGGTCCGAGAAAGAACTGGAGCAGATCCAGACTACATTTTTTGTGGCACTTTATTTAACAGCGTTATATATATTTATGCAGATATCTGAGAAATGATTCATCGGTGTTTATAAAGCAAATCAGACATATTTGGGGAATGGATTTCTATAAGAATGTGGACATTTGTGCAGATCCAAATAGAAATCTGGATATAGCTGATTTAAATCTGGTTTTATAAGGGGACTAATTTGGCAGAGGTACGGTCTATAGTGCCATTTTTTTGTTATGGTAGGAAACTTATATAACACAGCATGGTCCAGCATAGAATATGACGTGCAGTTACAGAATTTTCTCAGACTTTGAAATGCTCATGAGACTTTTAAGTTTGTGTTTGGGTTAAAGATCTTTTCTTCCTTCACAACATCTGGAGAAAAGGAGAAGGGAGTTTGTTACACTGGCAGAAGAGCCAGAGCACATAACACAGATGATTATGTTTCCTTTCCATAAACTTGTGCGGTGGAACGTTTTGTTCAGCCAAACCAAATAAAGATCAAATGGTCGCTCATGACAAAAATTCACAGGCTAATGATTGTTTGTATGAAGGACGACTCATTTTCCAACTTAATTTAATGTCTCTAAAACATGTTGCTACTCTGTTTACATTTTGTCATACAAACTTGAGAATTAAAGATATCGAACAAAATATTAACTTTTTTTTAATTTTTTTTCAGGTCTCTACATCAGGAAATAAGACACGATACATTAAAAGAAAAAGATGGTCTAAAAATGCTTATCATAGTTAATTAAAAAATATAGATCTCCAAAACAAGATGCTTTTGACTTTTTCAAAACAGTTAAACATGGATCAAATAGCAGCACACGTCACACAGCTCAGATGATTCACAGACAAATATCCTCTTCTGGACTGGGTTGGTGATTCTGCTGCAGCACATCCCATTGGACTGTTGAAGATGAGGTGTTTCCCAGAAAGGCCAGGAGGAACAACTTCAGTGTTGAATCGCTTGACTTGTCACTCCCTAATGTAAAGTTAAGATGAATTTAAAACTGAATTTTTACTTATAGTCGAAAATGAAACGATTAGCTAGCTAGCTTGCATTCCAGTTTTGCTTTTTACTTTAAACAAGAATTTTTAACAAATGTGATGTTATTGTATAAGATTCCCATAATAACCAGCTACCAGCGCTACACACACGAAGGAGCTGGGTTATTATATCTAGGTAAATGTGGGGTTGAGCTTTTTTATAGGGAGATGGGTAGTTTTTGTGTAACCCTGCAGCTGCACAACACATCATAGAGACGCTCACAAGGCTTTTTGAAAAAACAAATGTTTATTGTTTCATTTTAATTCATTTCAATTAAATGTTATTTGTCTTGTGCCAAATCGTAATATACATTGTCTCGAGGCACTTTAAGTCAAAACCTTATAATTGCACTGTTATTGCATGTGTGAGTACAACTATGGAATTGACGTGTTCACAAGTTTTGTGATATGTCTAAGGATGGCTCTTGGGAGGTAAAGCATATTATTTTCAACTTTGTATTTGAAGAGTGTATTTTACGCAAGGGTGAATTGGTCACCTTACAGAAACTGGAAGGCTCAGTTAATTCAAGTTAAGTTTCAATGGTTTGTTCCTTGGGATGTCTGGATATTAAATAAATACGCAGGATTACTATTTTTACAGATGTCCTAAAGACCAAGCATTTAACAAAATCGTTTCACATGGATTTAGAGGCCGTATGCTGCGAACACAAGGTCAATGCGATGGCAAACTTGCTGATGAAATAATGGAAACTCTTCATCACTCATTCACTGGGGGATTTTCACCGTCCCCCTCAAGTTATGCGGAAAGTACTGTAGCCGGAAATGAGAAAATGTGGAAGGACAACGCCAAGTTTGATTCAATGACGTTAGCTTTGGAACACTGGTTCAGGCCTCTGTGAAAACCTGACAGTCCTAAAAGATCTGATGGCAAGAAAATCAGGAGAAATGTTAAATTAAGGCCTTAAAGTTATACCAATAAGCAAAAGAAAAGTCTGGTAATCTATCCAGACAATGTTTCAACAAGGCAAAATGAAGTAATCTAATTATTTTAAGATAAAAAAATACATTAAAGAGTGTTTAAAATTCATCCTATTGGCAATAACAACAAGAGAACCCCAGAGGACCAGAGAACCCCTGTATTCTGAAGTGGTTTTGTTTGCTTGATGTGACATTAAAACCAAATATCAGCAGTAATAACAGCTGCACTCCAGACGCTCTGTAAACCATCGACTTATTGCAGGCTGTCATGTCGGGGAAAATATCATATAGTTTGAGGTGTGTAATTTGTGCTTGAGTCAGACTTGAGATGCTGAGGGAATAATTCAAGCCGGGACTTTATCCTCACACAGCAGAAGAGGCTACAAGTTCTGTGTGCTCAGGGGTTTGGGTCAAAGATTTTAGTCCAGAAAACATCCAGTGACTTTTAATGGAGCTCTGTCAGACACATGCTGTATAAATGAGGGAACTATGCGTTTAGCATTGAGATGATTACGAGTGTCACTGCCACTTAAAGCCCATAAACCCACGCTGCCAACTTTTAGGTCTTGTTATTGAAAGTGTGATTAAGAAATTGAAGTGAAGCATTTAATTCAAACCTAAAAGTGAATCAAAAAGCGGCTCGATTTGACATTTCTAGACTTAAACTTTTGTGATTTAAGAACCGTTTAAAATGTAGATGTAGTTGATTTAAATGTGGTTTTGAGAAGGAGACATTCAGCGGAGGTATCGGCTCTACTTCCGTTCTAGTTTTGATTTACAACTGAAGGAGATAACTTTGGATTGCACATCCTACAGATAATCAAGCCAGTCAGGATAACACAGTCAGGGCCACAATGAGAGCGATGGACGTAGATTCGCAGAGACAAGAGAGAGTGTTGACGAATGAGGCAGAGAGACGGACAAACTGAAGCGTTAACTTGCTCACGTGTGTCCCTCCAAGGTGAAGGGCGATGTGCAGCAGTTGTGTCCTGAATACAGAGCGACTCCGGTGAAATGCAGGATTCTTCCACATGAGCAATGAAAGAGGACGGTTCACATTCACAGGTAGGTGCAGCTTGTCCTTTACCAAAGCAGGAGACAGATGTGGCAGGCAGGGACCAGCGTATTGACCATATTGACATTTACTAAATCCTTCCCCCAAACAGCCAGTGTCAAGTCCCAGCTTAGCTACACTGAGCGAGTTGATACCTGGCATTAATATGCATCTTGTGTGATCACAAGCGGACAGCTCGAAGTACGTCGGTTCAGAGGAGGCATTAGAATGAACATTTATGATCAGATCTCACTTCCCCCGCTCTAGAATGTCATTTGACCTCCGCAAATCTGGGATTTCATTGCTATTTGTTTGTCTGACTGCTGGATCACTGAAAAACCATTAAAACCGACATGACTCCTGGAAGAACCCAATCCAGATATTTCTATCTTTAACTTGGTGAGATAGCGTGCTAGTCTTTCAAAGCTCCAGTCTTAAGTGCAACTCTTCGATGGCTTTTCTTGTATTAAACAGAACATTTGGGCAATAGTCAGTCTCTGTTTTCTCCGGTGTCACGTAACCGGGAATACGGGAATACTGTATTTACCAACCCATGTCTGACACCAGCAGTTTCGATGATACACAATAACTTCAAGTGGCAGCATGATCATTGCAAACCGCAGAGCAGTGAAAGGTGTAGCAACCGTCACTGCAGGAGGCAGAGTTTGGCAAACAAGCAACTGAGAAATCTACAGGTACTTCAAGCTACAAGATGAAATTGATCAAGTTTGGCTTTTTTTTATGGCACGAAAGGGGGAAGTGCAGGAGGTTTGATCATGTGATGCAACCGCAACATGCTGAAATAAAGATTTGTAAAGCTGTGGAAATCGGTTTATGACAAAATACCTGGGATATGACTCAAAAAGAAAAACACAAGCCTTTCAACGCTGCTAAGGCTGTGAAATACCCCTTTTCACATGGTTCCCCATATATCGCCTTACAACAACAAGTCCTTGGGTTTAAATGTGATCTGCTGGCCGGGGCTTTTCCATGTTGACACTGCTTGTTCTCTCACAGTCTAAAGACAAACATTAAACCGAACAGAAAACCCTCAATCTTCGTGTGAATCCGATTGTTCGTGTGTCCACATGTGTGTTTTGGCCTTGACACAAATATCAAAAATGACCAATTCTGCACTGTGACAGGCTCCAGCGGCTCAACCCTGAGCAGAATGATGAGAAAAGCCACAGGAGGAATGGATGCACTGTTCCCGTTGACCATATGAATCACGCTATGAGAATAAAAAACCTCAGATTCCAGAGAAGTTACATAACGTTCAATGTGGGACACGTATGTTTCTCATTGTCATAGCTGTTTGAGACAGGAAACCAGTCCGAACTTCACACGCGTGTAGCATCAGGGACCTCTGATGTTGTTGACTATTAAAAGGAGCCAGGTGATCGTACAGCAAACATATGGGAGGCAAATGAGGTGTGGACACGTTAATATGTATTTGTTAAATCAAATTTAACTTTCTATTCTTATTAATACTACGGTAGTATGGTGAAAGGTAAAATACAGTCAAGTGTGTTCCTGTGCCATTGACGACTAATAAAACATTATGTTATATAGTTAAATCATCTATTCTCATGGCAGCATGCAAATCACCAGTTGTTTCCCTTGTTTATGGTTAAGTTACAGGAATGAATGGAAGCAGAGGGTATATGCATAATGTCACCAACACAGAAATCTGAAGTGTGTAGAAAAAATACTCTAGTGAATTGTGCCCTCTCCTGGATATCGAGAGGAATCAGCACACGGCCCACTGACTACAGCAAATAGAGACATTAACACATCAGAGCTGATGTTTTTAACATATAAAGCTGCTTATTTATTTTTTAAATAGTTCTTTCTAAGGCTCTGCGCCCTGCACTGCCTCTTCGTGCTGTCCACCATGCATGTGTCCAGATCCTTCGGTTGGGACGGTTTTTATCAGACAAAATAATCAGCAATCGTTTACTGAATCTGGGTTCATGATGAGTAAAGCTTCCAAAAAGGTATTTTTAAAAGACGTGAAACACTTTTTTGGGCTCAAGAAAATGTGTCAAACCACTTAAATGGATTTTTGAACAGTATTTATTTATTTAAGCACCAAAAATAAACGTCTTAATCTTCAAGTATCCCTCAGTGCGTCAACACTGCCTCACCCATGATCATGTTGTGGTCGTGTTTTTTATTTACTGTAAATTATCTGTATTTATACAGCGCTAATGGAGTGTATTATGGTAATTAAGGTTTTTGCATTCTATTGAACAAATACTCCTCAGCCTCCAAATTACCATTTGCAGATGGAAAAAAAACATACACAAATACAGAAACTAAAAGAAGATCTACACAGTGTATTAATCAACCTTCTGTTCTGTTTTACTATTATTCATTGCTTTGAATTATCATTTCACCTGGATGCAAGTTTCAAAACCGTTCTCCATTCATATGAGAGCATAAACACATGTGAGAGTGCAGCATGTATAGAAACATGAATGCAGTTGAATTAATGAAGTGTTAATAGACTGAATGTTTAATATTTGCAAAATTAAAGGAAACGAGATTTTCTCCTGCGGATAAAAAAGGTGAGGGCTCGTCCGGGATTTGAACCCGGGACCTCTCGCACCCTAAGCGAGAATCATACCCCTAGACCAACGAGCCACGTGACTTTCCACAAAGCGTACTATCCTAGATTAAGTAAATGCAAAAATGACGAACTGACTACGGTGGGGGGTAAAATGCTCGTTTCAGACCTAGACACAGAAATTAATATGACAACTTGTCGACTCTTAAATATGATTCACTCACCACCTCAGGTTTCGGTCATTCCTTCTAGGTTGACTCACCCGGGTTCACACACATCCAGCTGAACAGTTTCCTGCTGCTCCTGAAACTTTATCTTTTAATTTAACTTCATTTTCAGTTCATTTTAAGAAGCAGCTCGACGTTGAATGAGCAACAGAGATCACGTGGGTCCCTGTATTTATAGTCGCGTCACGATGCCATCTAACGGTGAGAAGAGCATCCGAACAGGAAGAACTCACTTCCTACTTCCTCTAAAATAAGACAAGATAAGATAAGTTAAGGAAAGAGCGAATAAGAAAACACACAGACACGTGTTCTTTATAATCTTAAATGTTTGTTCTTGTGTCTTTTTCTATAATTAATAAATCTAATTATTAAATCGACTTTTGTTCAAATAATCCATTATGTGATTAATGACATATTATCTCCAGTGTTTGAGCTGATGTTATTTTTCTTGTTTATGGAACTTACTTCATATAACATCCAAAAAAATGACCAAATAAATAAAGCTTTAATATTAATATTTAATTTTTGTATTTAAATGGCCCTGTGTAGTGTTTCTTTATTGTCAGTCTTTTAAAAAAGGGGCCTCAGTTTATGCAGTTAATACACAACACTATTAAGATGTATCTATAAGTACACAGGCCAGTGTTAGATGGGCCAAAAACTATTCAAAAAGAGAATCCAGGTTATCTTTGGCACATGTAAACATTCTCTCCTGGTTTGAAAAAACCTGGACGAATCCAAATATGACTGAAGAAGGATAAGAACCAAACCCATACCATGGGAGTGAATTTTTTAAATCTGTGTGTCAGTACCTCTAGTAAAGAAATGTCTTTATTTCTCATTGCACAGAACGGAGGGAAACACATCAGCTGTCAAAACAGCGGTTGTTGAGGTCGATCACCTTCATTAGACCAGTGCATCATCCTATCGATTAAACTCACATTATTACTGTTTATTGATCTGCCGATGCAAATTGAACCCGATGCATTCAACAGTGCAGCGTTGAATAATGAGAGGAGTGAGGAGTCTCTGTATCTGAGTCTTGGGACACAGGATCCTCATGAGCCTCTGTGGTCGGGAAAGCAGGTCGATGATGATATGTATATTGACACCTGACGTCAGCAAAGTATTTTTTCCTGATCGACTTTAAATAAATTAGCTGCTCTAGTTGGCTTCCCTGCGTCAAAATCAGTCACATATAGCAACACAAAGGGAAACTGGTCAGTGGGAGAGTAATGAGTAGATTTGCAGCCCAGTATGTGAACCACTTAGTGACTCATGGACAATCTTCGATTTAATAACAGGAACCAGCGAAAGTTCAAGTTCTAATTCTTTTATCAGTTGTTTTCATCAGACTTAACTTAAAGTCTTTCATTTTTCCCCTTTCAGTATGAAGCAGCATCCTCCCTTTGTGTGTGTTTGTGTGTGTATGTGTGTGTTTAATTTAGACACAACAAGAAATCCTTTCTATTGTGCAAAGAATAGATTCATTTTTTTATTCTGAAGAGGCTGCAATAGACTCAATAAATAAAAAAATTCAATATGAAAGCAATTTGAAAACTCCAGATTACTAGAACACCTGTTAGACACTTTACAGGAAACCAAATCTACCAAAACATTTGAAACAAAACTTTTAAAATCCGGAATGTTGCGTGTTTTGCCGGTGGCGGCCTCAGTTCAGACACCCGAAGCAGGAGGGGTTGGCACATATCTCACAGGGATCCGAAGGTGTGATGATATACACTGGAGAGAAACAAAATGAAACATCACCTGTTACACACAAGCTTCTAGGATCCATATCCGTGTCAGAGCAGGGACAAAGATGCCGTCTCTGAGCTTTTTATTGTTCCAAAGGACTGTTTACACTGCTTTTCATTGGCCTCTGGTCTGACATTATCATTCCAGAGCTGCTTTACGGTGCAGTGGTTATAGGATGTGTGTAATGTGTAAACACTGAACTCGAGGTATTAATTAAAGGTGAAGTCACTGCAGCTTCTGCCTGTTGTTTGTGTCCTTAAGCTCAAGTCTGATGGACAACAGGGGTTGAGGTACAAATAAAAGTTAATATAATTTGATTTCACCAAAAGAGCAAAACCAACAATTAATTGAATCAAGTATTGTCAGTGTAGCTGAAACCCTGAAACCCTGACACAACTGAGTCTCCTCTGCTCCTCACAGCTCCATTGTTGGCATCGTTTTACTATTTACAAAACAGCTCGAAATTTTTTAATGATTTACAACTCCAATGGAAATGAAAGGATTCACGTCTGAAAGTTATAGTTAGTGGGGAAAGTAGCAAATTCTGAGAAATGGAAAAAATCAATCCTCTGTATGATTAAATGTCCACTTTGTGCCCAAATAAATCCATATATATAATATAATATAATGTCGATATTTCTTAATTTACCCTAGGCTCAGTCCGGTCTTACCTAGTCGGGAGAAAACAGTGCCTGTGCCCCTCCCCTGGCAAACTGGCTGAAAGACCTGAGGCAGCAGAGGGTTCTCACAAGCCGCCGTGACACTTGTCTCGGCGAGGCGAGGGTTGAGGTCTTCATTTAAATCCATCAGCTCCTTCAGCTGCTTCACCGCCTCAAGGGGGAAGCTCCTGTCTCCGACCTGGAGAGGATCAGGAACAAGAGGAAAGAGAAGGTTCAGATTCAGTTCAGGGGGATAAAGATGGTCACTTTAAAGCTTAACGAACACTGTGAGTACTTCCAAGAGCAGTGGATACTCACCTTCACCTGCACACCCAGAGCTCCAGTGCCAACACAGAGCAACACAACCCCAACGACAACCACACTGAGGGATCTCATCTTCAGATGATGCAAGTTGCCTTGTCGGTGCAGAGGAGGGTTTCTTCTGTGCTCTCTCTCTCTGTGGATCTGCGCTGCCTCTTATAAAGTGTCTGGGCAGATTAGTGAATGATTTATTAACGAGGCGGCTGGCGGGTGGAGGAGAGTCAAGGTAGGGGGGGGGGGTCAAAGATAACCTCACTTTACTCAAAGGGCTGTGGATCCTGTTTTTAAGTTTATAACCACTATTCTCTCAATTTATTTATAACCTCTATCGCTGTTGCTTCCTCCGTCAGTGCGATATCTCACTGTTTACTTTGGGTTTCATACTAACTCACCCCCCACCCACAGTGCAACCTAATAAATCTCATCATTCAAGTCTTCACGGAGCGGCCTGATAAGCGAGGGGCTATCTACCTGCAGAGCTGAGCCATGTAGGTCACTTGTTTGAATAGTTGTGATATTTGCATATATTTTATCCTGACCCAAATTGTAAATCCTTCAGTTTGCTCACACGGACAAACGTGCACCATGAAACTAAATCTCCTATGTGAGTTTGAAATACAGGAAAAACACTTGATTTTAAAAGACACTTTACTATCTTATTTCCAACTATAACGGAAAATACTAGATAAGAAAACTATTGTTCATCATTGTTCAGTGCAGCATTGGTCTGAGGGGGGGCCGATCCATCCCATAGTTTATGATGTCCACCTGTGATGTCACAATGAGTCGGTCGGCAGCAGTTTGTGGTCGGAGCGTGTGAACTCAAAGTCCTTGAGTTCACATTAGTCTCAAAGTTTCTCTCAGCTTTTACTCCTAGTGAGTTCGGGTTCGTTTCAATTTCCACACTTTAAGAATAGAAATTGAGGTTCTACAATGTGATATCTCTCTCTCACACACACACACACACACACACACACACACACACACACACACACACACACACGCGCACAGCTCTTATTGCAAAAGCTAAACTGACTGGTACTGACAGGTGTTGTTTGGGAAATCAATGAATAATGTGAGAAATTTTCATTGACTTCCAAAGGTTTTCATCGAATGTTCATTATATAAGTCAGAATGTACAGTTCATCTGGTCCTGGTGGAGATTTAAACACAACATTCTCTGCAATGTCATTTGAGAGGTGACAGGCAATCTCCTTTGGACAGATTCAAATAAGAAAAAAACATTTTTTTATTCGACTTATTTAAAAAGTGTTTTATTTCATTGACTTTCATTTAATCCAATTTATTAAATTGTCTTTCACAATAAGCTGTCGTGTTTATCTCTTCTTGCCGAAATCATCTTTTGTTCGTGGTGCTTCAAAAAAGCATTTAAGTTATGAAAGGTGTAAACAAAGTTAATAATAATCACAGAAAAACATTTCTAACTAATTCGGGATTCTCGGTGATTGATTTCGCAAGGAGGAAAATGTTGAAAAGTCGATGAGTGCAAACCTGAGGGGGTTCAGTTTTCTGTGGTCACGACAATCATTCTAAATTCTAAATAAAATCACATGCTATCACACGTCCTCTTCCTCCTCCTCCTCCTCCTCCTCCTCCTCCTCCTGTCCCTGTGGGAACCAGGAACAGAAACACTCTTTATTTATATATTTGTTTATTTCACAGGGACAATGCAGAGGAACAGGCTGCAGGAACTTGATACACGTGTACTACAAATAGTACATAGTAGTACAAGTAGACTTTTCTAATGTAAAAAGGTCATACTCTATTCTTTCACTTTCTCTGCATCTCAGACCCAGAAATCTTAAACTCCTCAAACTAAACTACAGATTCTTCCACAGTGATTCTTATCCTCCGAAGTGGCCTCTCTGCAGCAGCTCCTTCAGGACGACCTGATTTATGCAGTTCTCTTTGTGCTGTTGCTGTTGAGATGTGTCTGCTGCTTGAACTCTGCTGTTAATTGGGACTTAAACAAACTCTCAGAGACGGTACCTCTTGTTAGTCCCTTCGTGCGGCGGTCCCCCGTGAGAGCAGGTCTCATTATGACTGCATTCGGAGAAATGTTCAGTTTTCTTAAAAATGATGAGATGAACTTTACATCTGAAATAACGTTTTCTGTTATTTATACAAAACTTCTCAAAACACCGCGTTTTACATGGTTGGAACAGGATGAAACATTTCAGGACTGGGGTAAATACGAATAAATACAGCTTTAAAACAACACAAGTAATAAAACTGGCAAGTTGGTAATAAAGCGGTGAACAGGGATTCATAAAATACATTTGAAGGGAACATTAGTGGATCTTAAACTACACATCAGGGAAGCTGCTTCTGTTTCACTGCGCAAAGACGTTTTTGGAACAGTCACAAAAAAAAAGTTCAGCTTTTTCCCCTCAAATCATATCAAGTAGTTTACCTGTTTAGATATAACCCTTATTAATCTTATTTCCCTAAGTGCTGTTTCAAATACTTCCACACACAGATGCTGAGAGATATTTCCAGATAAAAAAATATATTTTAACAATCAGCTGGAATCAGCCAAGCAAGGATTTGTTTGATCGAATCCCCCAGTTTCCAGATAATCCAGAGTTCACGGTGCTTTCAGTTTGTAAAGTCTTTTTTTTCAGTGCTGTATTTCCGTGTGTGTCTTAAACCCAATAATAAAGGGGTAAGGGAAACTGCAATAAATTGTTTTCCTTAGAAAGCAAGAAATAAAAATACTGCATAGCTTGTTTTTATGGTATCATACGTAAGCGTAAATATCATTACATTAGTTATGTGCCTTTGATTTGCAGGACGGTATATCTGCAGAAGGAGCCGTGTCAGATACGGTGCATAAGATACATTATTCATAGACAAAGACGTGTTTGAGGCAGAATTCAAACGCAGTGCAGGGTCGAGCAGATGCTGTAAGTTGTGTTAATAATAATGGGGCTATAGCTTGTTTAGTAGCTTGAAAATAAACATTGCACAGGTTGCTTTCAGACACGCACTGAACTCTGGGTAATCTCCTGACATTCTGCGGATCGGAGCTGTCTGAGTGAGAGTCTGCTGAGTCTCTCCTGCTGTGAGAACAGAGCAGGAGTTCACCTGCAGGATTCACCTGGGCGTGCTCAAGACGTTTCTAACAAGCAAGAGATGCGAGACTGAAAACGACAACGAGATTCGAGAGCTTTTGACAATAACAGCCGACAATGATGCTCTGTAAACAAAAAGCTATGATTTTCACATCAGAATTGATTTGGTAGTATATGGAAATTAGGTCTGGATATTATCTGGAGTTCATGTGTGAAAACGACGTCAGTAATCGTTACCTAAAATCTCTGTTTCTGCTTTTCCAGACCACAACAAAACCCAGGATTTTCAAAATAAAACAAGGTCATCAGCGTTTTAGAGGCTTGAAAAGAGCAGAGTAGAGTAGTGTTGACTCTGGGTTTTCAAACTAAAATGTATTAAGTGTGGATGTCGACACAGTGGCAGTGTTGAGTTCTTATGTCACTTTGTTTTGAGTCTTTTCTGCCCCCTATTGGCTAAAGATCAGTGCATGCAGCATGAAGTTCACACAAAGCACACACAATCTTTCAATGAAGGCTTTTTATTCAAAACTATGACAATAAAAAAGGAGAAGAATTCAACAAGAACCTCCTTTAAATACATATATGAAGCTTGGTTGGATGTAACAAACAATGTTATTGCAAATATAAAAATTCATGAGAGAGAGAACTTCCAGCAGGAAAATAAAATAGTAACTATGCTATGAAGTAACAGTTTGCCACAGCAAAACATATAAAATAAAACACAACTTTTAAATCTATAAAGTCACGGTGTGGGCCGGGGTCGCAACCTCAGTATTGAGGAGAAAGAATGTTTTATCATTGGGGGCAAAACAAATTAGAAATTCCCTGAAGTAGCTTTAAAGGAGAAAGAAAAAAATCACAAGTCTGAAGCTCGGCAAGATGTCGGTGGTTTGCTGCGGTTGTTTAGCAGCCGGTGCAGGCGGCAAAAGCACAGATCTCACAGACGTCCAGGGGAACCATGCCTGAAATAAAAGGAGATACGACAGGTGAGCCACAGAGATCACAGAATCACCAGCGATCTAATAATCACGATCTGACAAGTTCACTTGAAATTCCATCACAAAGACGGGAGCTGCTCGATTTACAAAGGTCTCACCGAGTCTGGCGAGAGAGGCTGACGCTCCTCTCTGCTTGCAGAGCGGCAGGAACTCCTGTGGCAGCATGGGGTCGGCGCAGAGGGTCACGGTGCTCGCCCTGAAACGAGGGTTCAGCTGGCCTGGTGACGCCCGGCTCACCGCCAGCTCCTGAAGCCTCTTCACAGCCTCCAGCGAGAACGACAAGCCATTCTCCTGGAAGAAAGAGGCAGGTTTTTGTATCCACCAAACTATAAGGCGCACACAGTTATTGCAGCAATGGGATAATAGATCTTGGTTTGCACAATAAACAGGTTTACAGGTTCGAAGACATCAGTCGTCTGAAACGCTAAATGATGCACTCACCTCGACCCGCACGGCCTCAGAAGTCCAGCCGAGAGCCAGGACCAGGAGAGCGAGGGTGGCGAGTGTGGCCTTCATCTTGACAGCAGTTTGTCTCGTTGGTCTGTTGCTGTGTGATCGCTCAACAAGTGCTCAGCTCGATGTCTGCGTTCCTTCCGTCCACACGCTTCCCTTTTAAACACGTCTGCCCCGCAGCCCCACAGAGTCATGTGACCAGAGCTGTCGTTCTCACGGGTTAATGAGTAGCGGCGGGGGTTGTAAAGAGGAATTCATAAATCTACTTTGACCTCAGCACCTGCCTGATCGTTTTAGTGGAACCACATGTCCTGCTCTGTTCCGCAGGATTAGTCCCATCGCTGGATGGAGAGTGACCATGAGCTCCACTGATGTACCGGCACCAGCCCATTGTGAGAAAGCACGGTTTCATACCTCCACCTTGAATTTGGTGTGATTTGGACAGCGGGGCCAAAGCTTCAGGGTCATGCAGCCGGTCTTTACCCGCAGCGACTCAATTACTTCAGGTCACTTTTACGGTTTCACAATGAAAAACTGGAAATAGCATCACCACAATTAAATGTCAAATACTCTCCTGTCCTATCTTTGCCTTTCTTATCTTCTTATGGAAGTGGACGCACCCGTTTGCACCTAATAAGGCCATGCATCCACTCATTATCTACACAGCTTATCCTGGGTTCCCGGAGGAGCTGCAGGCAATCCCACTCGATGTTAGGTCACTGTGGGGGAGGCCAGAGTAAACCAAGGCACAGGTGGGGAGAAGATGGAAACTCCATGCATTAAGCTGGGATTTGAACCGGTAACCTACTCGCTGTGAGGAGACAGTGCTAAATTATCGTTTCCTGCCTCAGTGTTCCCACTAGCCCGAAAGTGAATTACTCAGTATTTATTTTTCTGCTGCTGCAAGACTCTCTGCATCTGCTGCATAAAACATTAAGTTGAATTTATATCCTCGGCCTCTGGCTCCGAGCAGATCTGAATGAACTTTTTGGAAACGTATGTAGGATGTGTTACTTTCCAGGAGGTTTTTAGGCCAACGAGACGCTGCGCATGTTAAACAACATTCACGGAAGGTTAGGGGAGATGTGCTGTCAGCTGAATAACAAGATTTAGAAACTCCATCAGTGCATCCGGTGGCATTTCCTTAGGAGCTAAAGATTCATCATTTCTGTGGACAGAAGTCCGGCGAGAAAGGTCGACAGCATTTCCAGCTGAGACGGACTCGTCGGCATGATGCAGGAATCAAACCTGTGACCTTCCGACAACAGCACAAGCGCCCAATCGCTACGCCTCTCAAGGAAAAAAGACAAATCAATCGATTCGACCTGCGAGAGGCACCGAGCGTTCATGCACATACACAGCAGTGCGGGCGCGTGACGAGCCGGCGACACATGGGTGAGGTTTGTGATGAGCTCATTAAACTCAATTCTTTACGCAGAGCATGAGGGACGTGACCGTCTACCTCACAGACACAGGATGCACACCACAGTCTAATCACATCCATACTGGGTGTGCTGCATGTGTCACGTCTGCATCAGATAAACCATTGACCTCTCACCCACGTGTGTGACGGGGCTGGCTGCTGCCCCCCGATGACAACTCGCAGGAAGAGCAGTTTCTCATGATGGTTTGATAAAAGCTGCAGTGTTAAAGCTCAAGTTAGTCTCCACTAATCACACTGTATGCATCACACAGACATGGGGGAGGAGTGTTTGAGGCCGAGATAGCTGTTATTAATCAATAATCTTCAGACAGGTAGGGCTCTATCCAATCAGGTGTGGCCCGCCGGCTGCCATGAAAGCAGGGCTGAACTGTGTGGGTGATGGAGTTTGACGCACAGCAGCCAGGAAATCATGTTAATATTTCACTGTTGTTGAAATATTCAAAACTCAGCATTTTCACACCCTGATGTGATGTGAGGAAATGTTGGGCCTGAAGGTGAAAGCGTGTTCTGATGCTTCACTGCACTTTAGTAACCTCCTGATAAACCCCGACTAGAAAACGTGTCCTCGAAGAAACCTATGATCAAAAACATGAAGCTCATTGACTTAATGTTGGTGTCAAGTCAGTTTCTTGATTTTCTGAGAATTAAGCCGTAATATTAAAATGTATCAGGACTTTGAAGAATTAATCACACAGACTTGGAGGAAGTTGCCTCATCAGTAGAGAAGGAAATGTTTGATGGTGGTCGCCTGTGAGGTTTTTGTTTCACTTCTTTATTCGATCATATTTTTTGGGGGTTAAATTCCGACTCCATCCTTGGAGAATGAGGACTTTTTTTTCCTGGCTACATTTATTAAACTTTTTTCTAGTAGTATGACTTCATTCTCGTGTATTTATGACTTTTTCTCGAGATATCACTTTTTTCCCGGGAAATCTGATATTTTTCTTCCCTTGAGGTGGAACTTATACTCCGATGTGGCTTGTGAGAGGTATAGGGAGCAACATAAACCCGGGATTTGTCTTTAAAAATAAAAGATATATATAAGGGAGGTTAGATAAATGATTAACAAAATAATTAACGGAACGAGTGGATGCTGTTTAAATCGAAAGAAATAAGTAGATCCAAAACCGGACTCTTCAAAACTAAAATGCAAACAAAAACGAATCCTTCCAAACTTCAAAGAGCAAACAGCAGTCTGTTACTGGTGTAGCTGTTCTAGTCCACAGGTATGATGCTTTAGTCCCGGCTCCGAGTCATGGGAGAGGGCAGTGATTCAGACAGGTAAGACTAATGACGGCCACTCAGGCCAGAGGGAGGTAAATCATCAGCCCGGGTGTGAATAGAAAACGAGTATTTATCTGACCTCCTCTCGCCACAGACTTTTTACAGTCAAGTGGGTGAGCAAGCAGTGTTTATATCTCTTCAGAGACGCTCCATCAAGCTCTTCTAACGTCTGGGCGTGAACCTGTGACCCGAGGAAAAGATGATCGAAATTCTTTAAACCTACAATCGTTAATTCACATCAGGCAGCAAAAGAGGAGAGGCGGTGGTCTAGTGGCAGAAACTTGGACTATGGGCAGAGAAGGTCTCTGGTTCGACTCCACGGAGAGACAACAAAAGACAAACAAGAGTCTCCCTACCCTGTCTAGTGCCCCTGAGCAAGGCACCTTACTCCCCCAACATCTGCTCCCCGAGCGCCGTACATGGTCGCTCACTGCTCTGTGTGTCCTGCACCAGATGGGTCAAAAGCAGAGATCAAATTTCCCTACCTGCATGAGTGTGCCTTTGCATGTCTAATAAACTAATAAATGCATCTTAATCCTAAGAAGGATTAATCACCACGTATTAACGTCCATTAAAAATGTTCTCTATCACTCGACACGTTCAACAAAAACAGGGGATTCACTACTAGCCCTGTTTCTCTGGTCTAATATCTACTCTCTAACTCTGTTTTGGTCTCCACCCACTCATAAGGGAATGTGAGTCTGCATCATATTAGAATAGAGTTTAAATAGAGTCAAAACATTAATTGTTATCAGCTACTGTGAGATAACCACTTTCGTTTTTACACTTAATGTGTGGTGACGTGGAGCCGTGAGTCATCCAGATGTGTGCGACCTGGATAAATCATTAATCTCATGCTGAAGAGATAGTTGGAGCTCCGTTTCTAGAATTGGGGAAAAAAGAGGCAATAACCTGACAGCATGTCGGTGAGAAAGGGATTGAAAAGCCTGATGAGTTATTGTTTATCATCTTCAAGCTGTAGATCATTGTTGACAAGGTGCCACCAAAAACCAAAGCAAATGAAAAGCATGGACAAATTAAAAAGTACCGAAACATGCAAGTAAAGGTTTTAAGCCTGTATTTTAAAAGTATCCACATTCGCGGCACATCTGAAATCCTCTGGTGTTTGAATCCAGCTGTGAGGAGCATGATAAGTGAAACGCAGCTTCACACTGTTGTGTTTTGATTATCCAACTCTGAGCAGGTTGGTCTCTGATAACGGAGAAGTAGTTGAGGGGGTTCGTTGTGTTGTCGGAGAATATTTATTATGTTGGCAAAGAGTTTGTTTGGTAGTTTTAACCTTGAGGCAAATCGTGATGAGTGAATATGGGCCATACAAATAAAACTTGATTGTTGATTGATTGAGTGCTTTATCAGCGATAATAAAATCTGTTGGTGGCCATCATTTGATCCTCGCTGCTACGATACAGGACAAAACCTAACTGAATCACACATCTCTTGTGAATTCCCAGGAGGATAAAAGTGATTCGTCCGAGTGAGAGGGACTGAAGCAGAGAAATAACTGAACTCAGATAAAACGAACCTCGGTTCTTAAAATGTGCCCTCACTGATTAGGGAGAAGATTGAAACTGGTAGAAGTGACTGTAAGCTTCTTAAGTAGCTCCAGTTTCCTTGGTGCTGAGCTTGGAAACCTGACAAAAATAAAAATGAACAACTTCAAAACAACTATACAAAGAAACCTGAAAGCTTTAGAAGTGTTGAGTTACCTCGAGACTGAGAAGAAACTGTTTCTTCTGGGTTCCAGTCCGTGTGCTAAGCTATGCTAACCAGCTGTTTGTGATACATGTGAGTCATCGATAGTTTTGACATAAATCAAACAATATTAAACAAAAAAGCACTTTAAAGACATTTTAACTGGAAAGCTGACGTTTAAGAGAAGCAGAATAAATATCTCCGATCCGAAGAATAAACCCAGTGACTGGCAGTTACATAAACCATAGGTTTGTACATCAGATTCAGGTGTCACAGTTATGGTATGTGTGACCTCTTATCTAACGCTGGGTCGTATCTGAAGGTGTAAACTGGAGAAATCCTCCCTGTTCATGTCATGTTACATCACAGCACAGACAATAAAGAGATAATGATTCTCAAACATCTTGACACTGACTTGGCAGAACACTTAAAAGTGCATTGTAGAAAAGAGATGGAACATTGAATGTGACATTTTCCCGTGTTTAATAGTGTCTTTAATTGGAGGAGCAATCTTAACTAGACAAGAAAATGAAGAGTTGCTGTGACTCTTTGCTGAATCAAGCAGAATATACATGACGATGTCACACGGCCAAGACATGTGATGATGTCACCAGGCCCTTGCCTGATGTCGCCACTATAGAAGCCTCCCATAGAATTGCTTTAAAAGCTAAATATTTCAGAAAGTATGGAGGAGTTGATGATAGAAAAAGGAGAGCAGCCCGGTCTTCGAATGTTTTAAATCAGTGGAAGTGTGCAAGGAGTTGTTGGGAGAATGGAAAACGTACAGAAGAAGAACTAAACTAAAGTTTCACTGCTGTGTCAGCATTTAATTCTAATTATTTAAACCAGATTATGTTATTTTCCGAAAAGTAGAAACTACGGTGGGCGGAAGAGCTCAAATTTAGAGAACACATGCAAATGGTAAAACAACCGAGAAAAAACGTCTTCATGTTTTCTGAGTTTAATTGAGCTGTGACCTTTTGCAGCACATGTGTCGTCACATTGATTTTTCTTAATTTGCACGTAATTTTCCATTTGCATGTGTTTTATATTAATTCGCAGCATGTTGTTCTGGCTCAGCCACCGTGAGACACAATACCAGGAATATCACTTGGCGGCTGCCGGTGTGGGTGTCAACCAAACATACTCTATCGATACGTTACTTAAAAAGTCTTGTGGTGTTACAGACGATCTCATCGCTGATCATAGGTCTCACACTCTTCACACTCACGCTTTCGTTTTTCCCACCATTTATGGGACTTGGGAGCGACAGTGGCGGCTTTACTGGGACGTCATAAAGTGGAGATTTACAGAGGGTGTTGGATTTACTGATTTAATTCTCACCAATAAATCAGCGTAGGGTTATCAGACTAGATTGTGTTTGTGTTGTGTCTATTCCCATCACTTTGATGGAGCCTTATATCGCCACAGAAACACATGTGAGTAGAGACGACATGGGTAGAAGTCTGATTGTACCTTCTTCTTAAGAACACTGTGAAATATGATGTATGAAATATATTAATAAGATGTGAAGTTACTTTAAGACTGTATGCATAGATAAATGTACAAATTCAATGTTGCATGTTGCGTGATCTCCCAAGAGACAAATCTGAAGGGTACGAGATGAGGAACATGATGTACAGATCATTCATTTTATCAGACTTCCATTAAAAGGGGTTTAAAGTTTTTTTATTTGTCAAATGTCCAGGACTGGTTAGCAGTGCTCCATCACTTTTAAATACATAGAACATATAATATTCAATATCCAAACTGGTCAGGAAAACTGAACTTGTGTTTCCAATGTGTTTCACTTAAACACACAAGTGAAGAATCTGACAGGTTGCAGATCCGTTTTCCATTTTCAGTGGCCATCGATTTTATCTGTCAGGGAATTAATGCCGAGCAGTGCCAGTGTTTGCCTTGCACAAAACAATCAGACAGTTCCTTATCTGAGAGAAGTCACTTATTATCTCTCTGCATTGATAAGACAAGCTGCTCAGAGGAAGCTCCACAGTCGAGGTGATTCACAGACTGCATCTGCTTTTGTGACCTTTATGTGCAGGAACAGTTTTGGTCTAATGCTAGACAATAGGATAATCAGGGCCAGGGGTAGAGTTTGTGTGGCCTTGGCCTCTGCATTTTTCAGCCCCCACCCCCCGTTCATTTCTACAGTCTCTTCATCAAATCACAGTTTTATGCAATAAATCCGTTCATCAAATGTTCATCTGTTGAGGTGTTGAGGAGCCAGCGGAGGAAAAACACTCTCCCGATGGAGCAACAGGAGGAAATTGTCGTAAAATGTTACAGCTTTGCAGTTGCACGTTGATTATTATTATTCCTTTATCGTCTCCAATTATCAGTCAGTGCCAAGTTAATCTAATCGGCCAGGCGCTGATTAAAGTGAGCAACCAAAACAAGTTGTAAAACATGTTTAATATAAAGTGAAGACACAGTTGAGAAGAGAGCAAAGGGTAAATATCATCAACATTAATCTGAACATTTCAGAAGCTGCTGTGGGAGAAGCATTTCCTGAGATACTGACTTTTGAACGAACTGAGTCTGGATCGAGTCCCACTCACACAATGTGTTTAAGGAACACATCGAACAACATTGTGGAACAGAGGACATTTTTGTTGTAGCTTTAGGTGGATGTCTCCTAACCCCTGTCTGTTCCCTGTGATCAGCTGTCTCTCCTCCGCTGTCACAAGGTCTTTCCCCTCGCTGTAACATATCCTGGTCATAGCAGTAACTGGATGCATTACTCAGCAGGTGGTCGGCCCCTCTTTCACAAACGTTACAAAACAGATCAATACTGCAGCCGAGGGACTCTCAATGATTTCTGAATGAATACAGACATTTACATTATGTCAATCATTTCATATTTATTGTTGATTTACAGGCAATTCATTGTTATTCTGATGTGTTTCCTTATATTTTATCTGTGTGAATGGTCTGAAGTTCCAAATCTAGGTTAAGTTAAGTCAGATGAATGGAGTGAGTGGAATTGTTGATGTGGTTAATGTGTCAGCTCATAAAAGAAAGGCCCCTGGTGTGTTACTAGTCTGTGAAGCAATGTTTCCTCTATTGTCGTGGTTACTCACCACACACACACACAATAAAAGGACAGTTACACGGACAAACGTTTCTGAGATTGTTGAGCCTTGAAAAAAAAAGAAATGACACAAGCTCTGAAGTCGAGGTCAAGGAAACTGTGCAGCGCCCTCCTCGCACAATCAGCCCCGTTTTATTGAGGGAACAGAACGCATTATGCTATTTTACATCTGCACACATATCTTGTTTTGTTTTCAGGCAGACGATACCGACTGCTCCTCTGTAAATCATCAACTCAAAGCAAAGAGCGCAGTCATTTTGATTGATGTCCATATATTTCCGTCTTTTCAAGGGAACAAATATTATCACATGATAAAGATAAGAGGAAGTGCTGCAAAGGAACCAGAGACAGATCATTTATGAAAGATGAATAACCCTCATGTTTCTTCGGTGCATTAAGTTAAATCAGCTTTTTTACATTTATTACTCTTTTGCTGAAGTAAGTTGTTTATACTTGACGTTTCGGTGCATTTTATTTGTGTTTGAGAAAAGTATAAAGATCAGATCAATAAAACACATTTGGAGAACTAGTCAGTAAAAGACAAATGCCAGTTTGAACCAGAGGGACACTATCATCCAATAGTTAACCAAATTACATACACATACACACACACACACACACATAGACACACCTCTCGCAACATTTAAGAAAGAGACAGAGAATTCAGATCAGCCCCAAGATCATGGGTGTACCTCAGGGTCTCCTCCTCCGTTGGGCGAGCCTGGTAAAACCTCCCAGGGAATCCTGACGTCTCCTCTTGACGTGTTAAAGCAGCACCTCCGCTCTGAGCTCCCTTCACATGTCCAAACTTCTCACTGCAGCCATTCATACCCACAGTCTCATTATTTCAGAGCTCATAACATTTGTAGATTGATCGGTAAAGTTAATGAGTTGCAGCCGAGCTCCCTCTTTACCCCCATCAGCCTGGTACAAAGCCGTTACTGCTGAGACTCCACTGATCCACCTGTCCATCACCGGCTCCATTTCCCCATCACTTGTCAACAAGCCCCTGACATACTTAAAATCCTTCTCTCGGGCAGATTTGTATGATCTTTGTGAGAAGCCAATGTGAAGAACATAGGAAGGATAGATGTAGATGTGAGTGTTTTATTCACTTTGCTGGAATCTGCGAGCATGCAAATGAAAAAAACATATCGGGAGAGCTTCAAAAACGTTGAGGCTTACATGTGAATCATAAATAAACCAAAAAAGATTTTTACGACACCAGATCAGGATACAAATTCCCTGGCTGCGATTAAGTATTATTCATCAAGGTGTGTCAGGTCTGTGTCCACCCAGCATGGCATCACCCATTAGTTTGTTGTTTTATAACTCGAGTTTGACATTGTGAGACACCAAATAACCATATTTGGAGAAGTGGGGGTGGAGACTGACAGCGTGTGAGTCAGCCCCCCTACACCTGCACCCTCTGGACAGTATAGCTGTCAATCATATGCATACACATATCAAGCTTTGTCGTGAATTTTACTCTGAATGGGACGATAACTTTCCAAATTAACTTTATTCTCATGCTTAACGCAGTATGAAAGTGTGAAATAAATCAAGTATGACATTTTTTCAATCATAGACTTCTCTAGAAATTTGGAGTCTAGTGGAGTCCCCCTCTGCTGGCCATTTTACAGAATACAGGTTTCAGGTGCACCAGCATTGGCTTCACATTCGGGACCTGGAGTCTACGTAAAAAATGTTTTATACATTCTATTATATCAACAATTTTAGTCTATACACAGGATAGACACACATCTTCCTCCACTATTCTGGGATTTGAGACAAAAGAGCATTAATGGGGTCAGCCACGGATGTTGAGAGGTGATGAGGGTTCGCGTCCCGGTGGGCTTTTCTTCCCGTCTTAAGCATGATGGATGGGGTTGAGGGTCAGGGCTCTGTGCGGCCCAGTCAAGTGGCTCCACATCAAACTGGGAGACTCTTTTCTTCATGAACTTCACATGCACGGGGGTTGTGTCTGGTTGTGGCAGAGAGAGGCTTCCTCCACAAGGCGTTACTATTAATGTGTGAGCCAAAAAAAACAAATCCTATGCCGTGCAAGATGCCAGTAGAGGGCAACTCAACAGGCGTGTTAGCAAGCAGATGCCATTAAGGTCCTTGACGACATTAGCATTCATTAGGAGTCATGTTTGTGCCCAATAATCAATACAGGTCCAACATATTTACTCCATCAGCTCTGTTCTCTTCCCACTGACTCCTGAGGGAAATATCAGTCTCTTAAGCTGCTAACTGCTCTGCTGTATTCACCAGCTAGAGGCTGTGTCCTGCTGCTGGTGCTGCTCGGTAGAGGAGACTTATTTAACCTTCTAGCTGAAACACCTGCCTGCTGCTGGTGGAGAGCGACACAAACAAGGAAAAAACAAAAGTAAGGTAATTTAAACAGGTGCTGACAGGTCCTGGAGCAGAAGAGTTGGGTGATAATCTCCAGGACTTCATCACTGCAGACAAGTCCACATACAGTACATGCAATATTTCCTCCATCTATCAATCTATTTCTATCTCTTTTCATCTATTTTTCTCAAACCATCTACCAAAGAGCAGCATGTGTTTGTATTTACATTATTATCTCAGCTGATGGTTACTAACACAACCTTGAACTGATGCTTTATCAACACACACTCATGACACAAACTGACCTGACTGCGCCCCCTGTTGGCAGGGGCAGCATATGGTAAGAAAACCTGCTGCAGTGTGTGTGTGTGTGTGTGTGTGTGAGCTGGAGCATTCAGCTTTGAGACAAAGAGGAGAAACAGCCTGATTTCAATGAAGGAAATTCAAGTGCAGTGGTGGAGAGTTTATGAAACAAGAGTTTGTTTATACCTTTTTACAAACTGAAAAACATGGCTCCGGTTTGTACAGAGTTAAAGGACATGATGTGACTGAACTAGACGGGCTGTGTCCTTTCAGAGTTCTTTAAGTGATGTTTGTCTTCAGAGCTAAACTTTTCAGTTCAACACAAAACCAGCAGTGACTCAGTGTTTTATCAGGTGGAAGGTGAGCCATTTATCTTGTTGTTCTTTTTCCATTTGAGTGTTTTTTTGGAGGGAGCTGATTGGTCAAGGTCGAGCAGAAATATGATCAGAAAAGCACATTTTCAAACACATCTCTGCAAATAACAGGAGAACAGAGACAAGGTCAAACTTACATTGACGAGAAAATGATTCCACATTGAATGATATAAGGTAAATGATGTCACCAAGATAAAAGACAAAGTCACAGCCTAGATCCTCTCAAGATACTGAATAGTATTTTTTTTTTATTTATGGCTGTATTGATCAATGATTGTTAGTTCCTCTTCCTGTGTGATAAGCAGCTTCATTAGATGAAGATCATCAGTGGAACGATAACCCAGCTTTAATAAGTTCCTGGTAGTATCTTTAGAGTTAAGTATGATTCTTGCAATGAGCATCGCAGACTATTTATTGTTCTCAGGTCACAGGTTGACAACCTGTGCTTGTTCTGGCAGGTTCATCCTGTAGCACTGGACCTCTGTGTGTGTTTGGTGCTCTCTCATATTTCCCTCAGGAGTTAACAGAGAAAAACGACTGTATGACCTGAATCATTGAGTTTGACATTTCTCTCTGCCTCAGCCTTCAACTGACGCCGGGTTCACACCGGACGCGGAAGCGACGCCGAAGCGTGGCGTAAGCGCTAATACTAGCAAATTCTTTTGCTGTTATCAGCCTGCAGTAAAAACGGCATTTAATACTTTTTTTCAAGCATTTACTTACTTGTTGCTCCAAAATTAACTGCAACAGCGTCCCCACATGTGTCCTTTTTAGTGTTGTCTTTATACAACATGTGCAGAGGATCATACAACTCACTGTACTTCTCCACTTCAATTATTAATTTAATGTCATCCGTGTTGAAGAACTTCCATCTCTTTTTATCTTTATGACTGCTTGTGTGGCAGTAGTGGATGGGCAGAGGGGGACATTTAATAATGTGGTTGGTAAAAGTGGTAAAATTAAAACTTCTGGACAACAGAAGGTGAATACAAAGTATGGGATGCATATTTGATCATTTATATCATTTAAAATATGTCGTCAATATCGTTTAAAATCATTTTTCAGTATGTTTCCTGTTTCGATATGCTCGCGTCAAGCGGAAAAAATATACTCGACGCCGAAACTATCGCTGCTTGGCTCTGCGCTTATCTTTCACTGGCCTGCACTCTATTATTCTTTTTGAACATTCTTCATTTTCAGTTTTTATATATGTTCTTAAATTTACTTCTATGTCTTCTCCTTTTTTTAAATTTCTTTTTAATGTAATTTTAACATTTTCTTATGTTTTTCTTTTAATAAAGATTATTTTCCACAAAATGACATGTAGTATTTTCTATTGCATTTTTATGCCAGGACAGTGTAGTTCTTCTAAATGGAAATATACTTTAGAGAAAATGTTAACAACATACAGTTGCAATCAGAAATATTCAACCCCCCAAAGATTTTAAGGATTTATCAATTAAAGTAGACAGAATCTTGTTCTTTGATCAAGATTCTGCTTCGGATGACTTCTTTATGAGTTGAGTGATAAAGAAAATCAACACGGAAAATGCATTATGTAGTATTTGTGTGTAGCAGTATATTTTGTTAAGATAGCCATGTCACAATTATTCAACCCCTATATTATATTGTTGTTTTTAAAGCTTTTTGTCCTAAAGTTGAGTTGAAACATTATTAAGCCTTTGGGAACTCTATACTGATCCTTCATTTGCTTCAGCTGGGATGAATATATAAACCCCACCCATGAAGGTATTCAAGGTGAGTTGCAATCATGGGAAAGACAAAGGAGCTTACACAAAAGCTGAGAGAGGAGATTATTTCATCACACCTGAAAGGCCTTGGGTAGAAGAAGAATTCCCCAAAAAATAGGAAGTTTACAACTGATGGAGCAGCTTCAAACCTGCCTGGCCGTGGAAGAAAGCCCAGCATTTCATCAAGGACCCTCAGCAACTTAGTCAGAACAACTCAGATACATCCCTGTGTGACTGCAAGACACCTACAGGATGACCTGATGAAGGCTGGTGCAAGTGCTGCAGTGGCAACTATAAGACGTGCACTGAATAATAAAGGACTTAATGGCCGGCTCCAAGACGCACTCAGCTCTTGAACACAAGCAACATCAAAAGTCGACTAGAATATGCCAGGAGGAATTTGGATAAGCCTACAGAGTTTTGGGTGACAGTTCTATGGACTGATGAAACCAAACTGGAACTGTTTGGACGTATGGACCAGCGTTATGTCTGGTGTGTGAAAGGACAGGCTTATGACCAGAAGAATACCATCCCCACAGTCCAGCATGGAGGTTGGTCAAAGATGATGTTGGGCTGTTTTTCTGCGGCAGGAACTAGCAATCTTTATTGTGTACATGGCATCATGGAGTCACAGAAATACCAGGCCATTTTAAAGAGGAATGTGATTCCTTCTGTTGACAAATTGAACCTTGATGATCATTGGACTTTCCAGCAAGACAATTTTCCAAAGCAAAATCTCCAAGTCCACCAAAGCTTGGTTGAGAAAAAGATCCTGGAACGTCCTGGAGTTGCATTCACAGTCACCAGATTCAAATTTGATTGAAAATCTTTGGTGGGATTTATAGAAGGCAGTTGCAGCACAGAAGCCATCAAACATCACTGATCTAGAGGCTTTTGCACTTGAAAAATGGACAAAGATTCCAATCGAGAGGTGTAGGAAGCTTGTCCGCACTTGCCGAAAACATTTTTTAGAAGTTATAAAAGGTAGAGGATGCGCCACAAAGTACTGAAGCTGGGGGGTTGGATAATACTGCACATGCACATGTGTTGAAAGAGTCACATTTTTCATTTGAACTTCAAAGTTAAGTCAACTTCTGTTGTCAAAATAACTAAAATACGCATCAATAAATATCTTTTGTTGTTTGATGAGTTTTTTTTGTCATTTATTGTCATTATCTGTCATCCACATCACTTTAATGTCTAGGTGAGGGGGTTGAATATTTCTGATTGCAACTGTAGACTTTATAAAAAGATGGTGAAGAAAAATGGAGCCAAATTGTCTCAATTGCCCCCTGGTGGCCGGCTGCAGTATCGGTTATAAACCAAGAGTCATCCATGTGAGTAGATGGGAAATGGTGCAAACTAAAAAGCCAAAGTACACTTTAAATACATGATCAAAGATGCTTTCTTGTATATTAGATAGTTCTTACCACAACGATGTCCAACTGTAAAGTTTTCTGATAAGTTTGGTTTGCGTTAATTTTCTGGTGTTCTTTAAACAAGGCAAAGCATCGTGACTGACAGCTGAGACAGACTCACTTTTGGTCAAGTCTCGTGTTTTAGAAGGACCACTGTTCGGTCACTGCTCTGAATTTCCTTGGAAGCACAAGACAGCAGCGTTCGTGTCTGGAATAGTTTTTTTACACGACGGGAGAAAGTAGAGCTGCATCGTCAATATTCATCTTCAGTCTGGGCGCTGGCAAATGTCAATCATCATTTGATTTGATTGTGTCAATGAAATGTAATCATGTATTCTGAAGTGCAGCGCGAGCCGATGGGAGCATCTGTCCAAATACAACACTAATGTAATTTGGCATTTCCTCCTACTCCCATATATACATTTCCAGTCAGGATTGGATTATTATGGATTATTTATGGCTTATCCAGCAACTGGCATAGAGAGGAATATTTTCCTCTCTATTAAGTAGGTTTCAAGGACTATAGAATAAAATATACCATGTGGAGCCACATTCAATTAAATCTATAAGAAGACAAATTTCCTCGAGTGAGCTTTCTGACACCAAACCAATTAATAAAAATGCCGCGCAGGGGTAAGGATCAGAAATCAGACAAAGTCAAGCATTTTTAATGGGGAGAACTCTGAGAAACATGTAAAATGGGAAAAGGCCGATCAGCAGTGAATACCAATGAGAATCACATCTCTGTGTGTATCACTAAGTCTTCTTGGAGAGATTGGATGTGAAGTATCTAATCAGGCCACTCGCTCTTCACTGGTGCTGAATGAATCATCACGCACCTACTTCTGTCGTTTGTCTTTTATCTTTTTAAATAGAGGATCAAATCTTAAGAGAACAGATTAAGTGGAGATTCTGCTTTTGTATGCGTTCTGCTTTTCTGTTCTAGTTTGAACATCCATGGCCGACAGGAAGTGTCTCAGCAGCCTGTTGAGGCCAGAAGCTAAAATCCAGATCATCCATACTGTGAATACAAGGCATCGCACTGTGCTTTGAATTTCCCCAAAATAAGTTTGCTCTGTGTATTCTCAACATTAACAACACTTAATTCGTTTTTTTCCACTAACGGAGCTTTGTAGATATATTTACAAGATGTGTGCTGCACATTTGACTTGTCTGACCTTAAAAGACTAAATTATGTTCAATGCAATCATCAGAAGATACTCACTGTTACACTTAGAGCAGGTGGGGACCCAGATGCAGACTTCACCCGATGAAAAAGACCCAGAAAATGATCTTCAGATTCTTAACACAGAAAGGCAAAGGTATCAGAAATACAAAAGTTAAAAGAGTAAACTTATTAGAGCTAACAGGAGGAAAATGCTGACTGGGAAACTGAAACACAGGGATAGGATACACAGACACAGGTGGAAGTATGGGGGGGCGGTACGCAACCGACAGGGGGCGGGGACAACAGACGATAGCAGGAAATGAAGTGCTTTGAACAAAGAAACACAGGTATGTACAAAATAAAACAGGAAGTAATAAATACAAAATACAAAGGCTGAAGTCGATACAAACACACAAGGTTCACAAAAAAAGTCGACAACAGTATTGTGGAGCTAAATACACATTGATAAAAGTTTTGACTGCCCTTAATAGGCAGGTTGGATTGGGAATAATAACCGTGGGGGGAATATGGAGTAAATCCCAGCAGACACTGGGAGAGAGCAGGGGACACCAGTGAATCAATAATGAACCATTCACACCTACAGTCAAGTTGGAATCTTCAGTTAAATGAACACACCTAACTTTGGACTGTGGGAGGAAGACAAAGTTTAAAACTCACACTAACACGAGGAGCACAAATCTATGGCTAAACTGGGATTCAAACCGGGAACCTTGAGGCAACAGTGCCGTGGCCACTGCACCACTGCTCCATGGTACCCTATATGTTCCTGATAAATTGTATGTTTCCAGTTTGGATATTGAATTGTTAATGAACTGATATTTTATAATGTGAATCATACAAATGCACAATTAGCTGCAGCCTCTCATGTGTGTAACATGATTAATATATATATATATTTTTTTTACAGTGTATGAAGGCTCATGCACGCTTCCCTACATATAGAAAGCAAATGTGGGTCTCATGGGCCCCTCCTCCCTCTGTCTCTGACTCCCTCTCTTTCTTTTTCTTCTTCTCTATCTGTCTCTCATCCTTCTTCTCTCTTTGCATCTCTCTCTCTCTCTCTCTCTCTCTCTCTATCTCTGTCTCTATTTCTCTCCACTCTCTCATGCCTCTCTCTCCCTCTTTCAAGCTTCTTTCTTTCTATCTCTTCCTCTCTTTCATGTCTCTATTTCTTGCTCACCCCCAGTCTCTCTCTGCATCTATCTCTCTGCCTCTCTCGTCCCTCTCTCTCCCCCTCTCTCGTGTCTCTCTCTTGCCTCTCTCTCCTTTGCATCTCACCCTTTAAGTAGCAGTGGGAACTGGACGTGGCTGTAACGCGCCTCCTCTGCTGCCTCCATCTGCCTCCTCTCCTCTTGTTCATCAACTTTTCTCCAATCTACAGCCACATCCCATCTTTATGTTTTAATTGATTTAATTCGCGCGGGATCGTGCTCTCACCTCCCGCCATGGCCACGCAGAGCGCGCACTAGGAATCGGCTGCAGCAGCAAGGTGAGGATTTAAATTCTCGTTAATTATATTTGCCTGTGATTAGTTATCGGCTACTAGATGAAGATGAAGATGTTTTGTTTTCATTTTCTTTCTGACTGGCGCGTGTAAGTGTGTGGAGAAACCAACCTGGACAGTGAGCCGTCATTTCTGAAAGAATACAAAGAAAGTAGAATTTTCTTTGGCTAAATGGACTAAGAGCTCAATCCCCTGTCTAACTGCCATTCGGTTTCCCTGTTAGATAACGCGCAGCCCACACGCATTAAAGCAGCATCTCCCTCATACTTTGTATTTTGCGCATAACCTTGGCTGTGCAGCGTGACGCACGAGATTTGCCAAAACAATTGACCTTCTCGGGGGAAGTGGCCAAGCTTCCACCTCTGCAGTGTAATGACAATTATCCTCAGGTCGCCGAGTGTGTGTGTGTGTGTCTGTGTGTGTGTGTGTGTGCGTGTGTGTGTGTGTTGGTGAGACATGACATGAACCACACAGTCAAATGATGTGTATCCGTCTACCTAAAGACATGGAGGAATAAATGCACACAGGGTAAACACACAACCTGAGTGCTGTTTTGATTGTTTGGAGTGATGCATTCTGAACCAGGTGATCCCGATCTTATCTGGATAATATGATTTTGCTGTAAAGAAACATGTTTGACTTCGTGTTCTGCCTGCAGGTGATGATTATCCCGCAAAAGTGTTGTTGTTCGAAATGGTTCTCCACAAAGTGGTTTCACGGATTAGTAATTAAACCGCTCACTGGTCCAGTGTTCCCATCATCATTTTCGTTTTACAACGTCTCCCATTTTAGCAGCTTCTTAGTCGTGAAGAATTTGCTGGTTTTCTGAATCATATGTGATTTTAAACTTCAAAACATATGGCGTTTGTTTCTACCTGTGTCAGTTAAAACACAGAATTTGAAAATGTACCATTTTTAAAACCTCCACTTTGCTGTGACTCATTTCTGACTCATAACATCTTCAGAAGGTTGCAGATTGGAACCAATAACCTTCTTGCTGTCCTTGCCGCTGCCCAACGATTAATCTCTTAGTTCAAAACATCTGAAACTGAAATTATTTGTAAAGATAATCCTAGAACTATGCAAATCCCTGAGTTTGAGTTGAAAAGTGAATTTATGGAACAAAACTAAATTGTTGAACTGAATTTGGACCCCCATAGGAGGTTGAATTCATCAAATCCTCTCCTGATAGTATTTTGTATGTCGCAGGTCCCTGGTGTTGAGTGAACCTTCACATCTGCACAGGATGCGCTGACGTCTCCCGTTGAGTCTCCAGCTCTCGTCTCTGAAATGGAGATCTCTCTGCAGGGCTCCGCTTCAAACCTTTCCCAAACTCTCCTCAACACCAGCATGCTACTAAATGGAACTGGGAACTACACCAACGACCAGTTCACCGACGTCAACCTCCTGGATATCCTGGGTCCGAAACGATCCCCCTTCTTTCTCCAGGTGACCAGCGTGTACCTCCTCATCTTCCTCACGGGCCTGTCTGGAAACCTGCTCACGTGTGTGGTGATAGCGAAGCACAAGAAGATGCGTAACCCCACCAACCTGTACCTGGTGAGCCTGGCCATGTCGGACCTGCTGGTGCTGCTGTTCGGGATGCCCCTGGAGATTTACGACCTGTGGCAGAACTACCCCTTCCCCTTCGGCGAGGGCGGATGCTACTTCAAGACCTTCCTGTTCGAGACGGTCTGCTTCGCCTCGGTCCTCAACGTGACGGCGCTGAGCGTGGAGCGGTACATCGCCGTGGTGCATCCCCTGAAAACGCGGTACCTGTCGACCAACCAGCACGCCAAGCAGGTCATCACCGTCGTGTGGGCGGCGTCGATGACCTGCGCCATCCCCAACACCTCACTGCACGGCATCTTCTACCTGCCGGAGAGAAGGGAGGAGTCGGCCATATGCACCGTGCTGAAGCCCCTGTGGATCTACAACATGGTCATGCAGATCACCACCGTGTGCTTCTACTTCGTGCCCATGATGGTGATCAGCGTCCTGTACCTGGTGATGGGCCTTCACCTGGGCAGGGAGACGCGGCAGCCCTGCGGCAACCTGGGAAAGAACTGCAGCAGCAGCACCCGGAGGCAGATCAGCGCGGAGAGCGGCCGCAGGAGACAGGTCATCAAGATGCTCTGTGAGTTTCTCCTCATTCCCTCCTCCCGCAGGAAACCTGACAGGCGACATGACAGGCTGTGATTCCAGAGCAGATCCCTCTTTAATCTGCCTTGTCAGTGCCAAGACATGTTCAAGAGACAGAAGCTGAGCTAAACACATAGTGTGGGAAAGAGAGAGGCTTTTCTGTAAGAACCATTTGTATTCTGAAGGGGCCTCTGCTGTCATATCACATCCGCTGAGCTCTGGAGCTCGATGTGATTGAGTGTACAGTGTTAGTGTAGTTCTTACACTCGACAGTGCATCAAATACACAGTGTAAAGCCTTTCTACACACAACACTTTGACGACAGGGAATAAAACGCCTGAGAGGGAATTCTGGTCGGATCCGTCTCCATATAGGCTGAGTTTTCTTAACAAGGTTTTCACTGATTGAAACCAACATGAAAACAATGTAATCTTCACTGGTTAGAAACGATGCATCCCTCCCTCCGTGCTCCTCTCTCTGCTCTCCTCACTGGTTTGAAGTGGGCAGCGCTCGGTGGAGAGTAAAAAAAATACATGTGAGGAGAATAATGACTTTGATAAATGCGATTCAATTCTGATGAGGGGGAAACCACAGTTCTTTGCTCACATGGTCACTGCTGCTGATCCTGATGAAACTCGATTTTGAGGTAATGAGGTTTCAGTAGGAGGTTCAAACCATAATTTAATGTTCTAAATCGAAATTCCTTCTTTCATGGACTTTTTGTCAGTTTCATAACTTACGAAGTTGATATGGTGACTATAAAGAAGTGTTTTCAGACATGAATTTGGAGAATGGCCTCACAATTACTTTGTCCGGAGGTCGCCCCTCACATTCAGGAGGCAGAGTCAAGATTTAACTTATACATTTTTGGAGATCACATATTGCTTTTTACATCGACTCTGGCGTCGGCTCATATCACCAAAAACTCTCTTATCATATTTGTCAGTGTCACTTTTTCATCCAGTGAATTGTTTTATTGCAATTTTTTGCGTATTAGAAAAGCCATCAACACATCTCTGTGTTCTCACTTCGGCTCCTTGGGAATTTTCTGCAGACTTCTGTTAAACTGCAGCAAGTACTGCCCCTCTGGAAATGTTATTTTGCATTCAATAACTCTAAAAACACTTTATATAAAGTTAGTTCATTTCAGTGGCTCACAGCTAAGCAGCCGTGCCCTTTTAAAGAGTGACAAGATAAATCCATCGGGTTATGAGATGGTTATTTGTGTGGAGGAGAAGTCTTCAGATGAGGTTCTTCTATATTCGGAGTTCGCATGTTGTCTGCGTGGGTTTTCTCTGAGCACTCCTCTCACAGTCTAAGGTTAGGTTAATTGGAGACACTAATTATACCATAGGTGTGAATAGTTGTTTGTCTTTGTCTGTTGGATGTGTTGCGCCCAATAAATTTACCTTTTTTCAGCCCCCATGATTAAACCTACAAGTTCTGTGGCAAAATCTGCAAAACTGATTTAATCCTTGACATATATTCAACGAGCTTAACCTGAGATGTAAGTACAGCTTTGAGATAAATGTAGTAAAAAAACAAAACATAAAACTGCACTAAGCCTTCAATCCCTGGATCGTCATGTATCCTGACCTGTTTTATTAATAGCATGGTACACGGTCTCATGTGAATAACTTTTCTAACTCTGTCTCATTTAATCAAAGGGAGAATGTCATCGAAATCACATTTTAATAATAAATACCATTAAAATAGAGCTTTGAGAAAGAAAATCTATGAATGTGTAACAGCCTGTCTTCTCTCTGCTCCTCTAGCGATCGTGGTGGCTGTGTTCGGAGTGTGCTGGGCGCCCTTTCACATCGAGCGGCTCCTGTGGAGCTCCATCAGCCAGTGGACCGACTTGATGCACAACATTTATCAGTACGTCCACATCCTGTCGGGCGTCCTCTTCTACCTCAGCTCCGCGGTCAATCCCATCATCTACAGCCTGCTGTCCACGCGCTTCAGGGAGAGTTTCCGAGAGCTCGTGTGCTCCCAGACGGAGGACAACAGCTCCGTCAGAGACTCGCCGCCATTCCCCAAAATCCTCCTCGGTCCCTCCGTCTCAGGGTCCCGAGCTCAGGCGAAGGGCAACGACTCAAATGGTTTTATCCCCCTGCTGTCGCCCAACATGACGCTGAGCATGGACACCGCCATCCTTACGTGTGCATGCAAAGAGCTGACCTGCCAGACCTCTGTGTTCTAACTGAGATTTTGATTTGAATTAACTAACGAGCAAATCAACCACTTTAAAAGACATTTGAGGAAATTAGCTTGTTGTTTCTTGCTGAGAGTTCTATGAGCAGATGGATACAAGTTAGTTTGAAGCTAGAAGCTCCAGCTTGGTTTAGCAGAGAGATGCATAAAGACTTGTGGTAAAAACTGCCCTGGTTCTGTTGAGACAACAAAACGTTTACTTATTTATTGGTTATTGTGTATTTAATTTGTAAATAACTTAAAATGTCCAGCAAATAACCCCTTAAAACTGCAACTTTATGTTTCTACAGGTATTCATGTACATTGTTATGCATTAACATTATTATACATTAATGCATCCTGCTCATGATGATAATTACTTGGATGCTGCAAAGACTCACCTGCTAATAATCATCTATTTCTCGTTGACTTTGCCTGGAACCAATCCTGGGGCTTTTAAAGTTTATATGTAATACAGAGATATTCAGAAGAAAAAATCAGGGAACACTAAATGTTTTCAAAAATGAAGCAACATACTTTGAAAAAGGCCAAACTGGAGAGAGTCTCCTGAAGTTTTCCATCTCTCGATGTGGAAAACCTGACAGAGATACAGACAGAATCAGTTCACAGGGACGTCCCAGTTGTCTGTTACTGTCGGGAATGTAAAGTCTTTTTTCAACTGGAAGAAAAATAAAAAGGTTGGAAATTGTTCCTGACAAAAAAAAGAAAACAAACCAATTGAAAATCTTAAATAATGTAACAAGGAACAATACTTGTTTTTGTTGTGGTCAGTGTATTTTCATTAATGTCTTATGAATCTAATGTGATATATGTTGTTCACCATAGTGGAAGGTTGCCACAGTAGCACTGGGCCAACATGTAACAAACAATCATTCACACCTAAAGACATCGTCTCCAACCAGCCTTATCTACGTGTCCATGGACTTTGGGAGGAAACCCACACAGACACAAAAGAACATGGGGCCATGGCACCCCTGCTACAGTGTCCTTCAGTTTTAAACTATTAAAGTGTGTTGCCCTGTTTTCTGCTCACGGACAGATCCTGGCTACATGTGTCCCCTGGATTCCAGTCTTTAAGCTGATACCTTTAATCTTACTGCGTGTCATTGCAAAGCTTGTACGTAAACTTTGGTTTGGTTCCTTTGATGCGTTGTTTTTCACTGCAAGACAAACAACGCACAACGAGGCTGGAATTCGGTCCGACACAAAATCGGGCTCAACTCGCACAGCGAACGCCCTGATTGACGATGGATGCTCTCGATCAACAGTGCCTGCACATTCCACCTGCTGTCTAGAAGCATAACTGCTGTTTGCCTTATAGGACGCTATCTGACCTGAATCGTAATGTTGTACTTGAATCATCCCCTCTTTATTCTTTTGGAACATTGATGTTGTGTTGCTAGGCGGAGAAAAACAGGTCAAATCAATGTGTGTGTCAAACAACCACATGAATGTAATTCTTTATCGTGGGCTTCTGCCTTTGGTTTTGTCTCTTGAATGACTGGTAAGCTCTTGTTCACCGTGATTGCAGAAATGAAAAGTGATTATGGCTATTGTGCAGTGCCTAATGTGAAAAGCTTCACAATAAATGTCTCCGCTATCCACATGTGGCTGTTTTCTCCCTTCACCTCTGTTAATGCCTGGTTTACTACAATGGTGAATACTGCATGAGCCAACTGGTTATTTTCCTTCCCACTATTAATCAGAACAAGCCTCATTCTGCAGGCCGTGGATTGCAAAGGTGAGCCCCAGTATTTCACACAGAGTCGGATAAAGTGGACACAACACATTTATTTTTTAATATGTTTTTCACACTTCCTCGATTCTGCTCGTTTCCACCTGATGCTTTAGGACGAGGCAACATTTTCAATCTCTGTTTCCATCACATCCCCAGACAGTCAATCAATCACAGGAGATCAGCTGCTGTCTTGTGTGCAGCGTTTTCTTTTGTCCACTTGAATCTGTCATCCAGCAGCAGCCGCAGCCAGTGCAGTGTATTATTTATATTGGTGTGAAAGGTCAGGATGAATCAGGACTCCATTTTCAGGGGATTAAAAAGGAAAGCATCAGACAGGCAACCGAAAGCCTCTCTGTCCTCAATCACTGATATTTTGGGAGCCAAAATATTTCACACTCATTCTCATCTAAGTGCATGTTTGTCGACATAAAATCCGCAGCTCACGATTTTGTTTAAACACATTTGTCATGAAATATTCCAATTTTACCCGTCAAAAAAACAGCACCTCAGAGAGATGTAATCGGTTTGTTTCTCACAATAGATGGAGGATAAATATGTATGAGACCATGATGTTGGTTGAGCTGCAAATCTGGTCCAAAGAATGAAGAGTGAAATGTCGGTAGATAAATGTGCACATTAGATAAAAGCTGCAAGTCCATTCTTCTGTCCTCACTCATGAAAACTTAAGGACGGCAGCGACTAGTTTAAACAAAGGCAGGAAAAGCACAAGCACTGAATCACCATCATGTTCAATCAGGAGACAATGAAGGACAAAGAACAATCACATTACACATCATTCAGAAAGAGAAATCCACTCATTTTCTGTGTGAGACAGTTCAGAGCAGGGAGAACGCAACACTGTCCCTGTTTGCACTCTGGATATCCAGAGCTCGGTCCTTCCTCCGACCGCTCACATTTAAATTTCTGTCTCTCATTGTTCACAGACCTCACACAGTGTCAGTCCCTTTGTCTTTAGGCCACAGTCGTTTGCAGCAGTTCAGCTTGAGAAGGACGGCTTGCGGGCTATTCTGACCACATTATACGTATTCAGTCCCGGAGCGTCGAACCCAGTGGAAAGACCACGCTTGTCAAACGTGTAGAAGTTAAATAATTGACCATCCTGGGCTTCCAGGGACACCGAGGCCGAGCCGACCTTCAGAACACAAGGGTATTCTTTCTCAAACACCACTCTGAAGACCCGGTCGACCAGGTAGTTGAGCTTTATTGTCCTAAACTTTTCGGGGATCAGCTCTTCGATCTGAGGCCCAAACTGCTGCATGATGAGGACGCCGTCCGACCCCACTTTGATTTCGTAGAAAGTGATGTTGCCGTAGGTGAAGAAGCCGATGTAAGGGTCTGGGTTTGGCGGAGCAAAGAGGATCTTCTTTGCCTCCCTGAAGGCTTTTTCTATGGCTGGGATGATGTGGCTGTAGGCTTTGGTGACCACATCCTGGTTCTGAGACCTGCCGCCAGCCATGAGCACCACGAGACCCAGCTTCAGCCTGGGAACCAGAGAGAAGGTGGCAGAGTACCCGTCCAGATCGCCATCTTTCCTCATCATCTCGTAGCCCATCAGCTCGTTCACCTCCCACGGTGTCCCGGTGCGGTTGGCGAAGTAGTCCTTATCGCACCTGAGGAGTGGCATCAACATGATCTTCAGAGAGTCTGGCTCCAGCAGCTTGCGGTGATAAGCGCCCAGCAGCATCATGGCAAGTTTGGCCAAGTCCGCCGCCGTGGAGAACATCTGACCAGAAGGCCGGTACCAGCCCAGGTCGTAGAGCGGCGCCGGCTTCCCGTTGGTGTACACGCCTACAGCCATTTGACTCTGCAGCCCGGGGGTGATGTCGAAGCCGGTGTCCTCCATTCCCAGCCGGTCCAGGATGTTGTCTGCGATCCAGCGCTGGTAGTCCACGCCGGCCACCCGCTCAGCCATCACGTGAGCAAGCAGAGAGAAGGCGAGGTTGCTGTAGTGACATCTAGATGGATTGAAAGTGCTTTAGTTAGAACAGTTAGCATTCAGTTAGCTTAGCACAAAGCCTGGAGGAGTCCAAATGTAACTAAATCTTTTTCCAACACATCTTCAAAGTGTGAAACACTAGTAAGGAATTTACACGTCAGACTTTTATGATCATCAATTTGGTCATTTCTGAGTAAATCACAGGATTTTGATCATGATTGAAGTAAAAGTGAGTTTGGGTCTGTGTCATTTTTCTAACAGTGAAATGCTGTGAAAAGAACATTTAATGCCTTTGAACACGACGGGTGGTTTTTTTGTGTGTGTGGTTCATTTTGAAATCTGTATCACGTCAAAGCAAACTTTCACATAAGTAATGGAATTTCAATGAGCATGGACACATCCAACCAATCAGAGTGGGTGTTGTTGACTGCATCACACAGTCGTAGAGGAAGAAGAACTTCCCCCTCTAATCACTCTATCAAATAAAGTCTATTTTGTCTTCAGAAGGATATGACGTAGTCTCAGAAAGAACAATTAAAGTCTTAAAAGAGTAAAATAAGAATAAAGTCCAGAGGGTTGTGCTGTTTGTTTGATTTTGGTTAAGAGGTTGAATGAACTTGGGGAAGAAACTGTCTATGAATGTGTTGGTTTGAGTTTTCTGTGAAGTAGTGTATGTCTTAACAAAGTGGAAGGACTCTCACTTGGTGCCTGGGTCTGCGACGAGCACATCGTCTTGCAGCAGATTGATTGCAGATTGTGTTTTTCCTTTCCAAAGCAGATTTGTTGCCCGGAGTCTCCTGGGCAGGCCTGGATCAGCCCGGGGTAAAAAAAGAACAACAACAGAAAACAGTTATTTATTAAAAACTAAGAATTATACATGAAAACAACACAAAAAAGCAGACATTTCATCCTGAGCTTCTTATTTCAGTGTGATTCTTTTTTTGAACTTGTGAAAATACATTATTGGTGCGTGAAAGATTCAGAATTCTTCAGACTCGATTGATGACCCGATACCTCGATGATAACCTGAGACAGGGAGGATCCGTTAAAGATTTATGATTCTTCGTCTCTCAGGAATCTCTTTCATCTTTCATTTGAATTCATTACACATAGAAAAGTATCATACATTCAACTCTTCTGTTGAGCGGGTTATATAGACGCAGCTGCTGAAAAACAAATGTGACGGCAGGAATCTAAAGTGTTCAGTGTCTCTACTGCAGGTATGTCTGTAAGCTTCTAAATACAGGAGTGGAATATTCATATTTCATTTGTATAGTCTACTTTGTTTTTATCAGTCTTTTGGAACAATTTATACACATATCGTTTAAGATATCGACAACAAACATGTTTTAAGAAGATATGTTTTTATGTCGGTGACTTTAAATGGCAGAAAAGAGGGAAGTCAACCAAACTAAGTGAACTAACTCAAATCTGTTTATTGTAGTTTCCTGAGACCAAGTTGTCTTTTGATCTGATGAACAGAAAAAATTAAACTAAAGATTGTATAATAAAACCATCCCCAACATGTAGTGTGATTTAGGACAAGCAGCAAAGTCTCAGATTCAAGAAGCTTAGAATAATTGTATTAAATTCTTTCCTAAATAAGAAACTAAGTGTTTGTATATATAATATATATATATAAAAGCTCCTGTGGGTATACTCATGTCCATATTCAGTACTAGAATTCAGGCAAACTCAGCTGCCAATCAATATGTTTCAGCTTGGTTCATGTCTGATCCAATAACATGGAGGAAGCTAGGTTTAATAACTTTTCTACTGCATGCCACCAGGGGGCGATCAAAACCTTTTGGCTTCACTTTAAGGGAACTATCATGTCATCCATCTTGTGGATTAGATTGGGCATTCATAAGGTTTTGCAATGATCGGAATATGTAGTTCCTGACTAAAAAATCAGAACGTACAAACCGCTTAAGATAATTTGGTGAAATTGTGACATGTTCAATGCTTTTACATGTCTCACACATGTTTATATCTGATGCAGTAGTTTTTATGATTAACATCTGTATGTTTTAAATTATCTTTGTCCATCACATGTGATCCATTTTCTTTCTTCTTCATTATCGTGTGACTATTGGAACAAGCTGTAACGGTGTTGTTGAAACGCTGTAAACTCGTATTTACACGTTTTGTTTAATCCTCAAAGAATCAGAATTAGCTTTTGCCATGTAAATGTGAGACTGTATATGTGTGTGTGCCCACACTAGGAATGGAGTTTGGTTAAATTCAGTTAGTTCGTTATAACCCATTGTGTCTCAGTACCTGAGAGCTGGCTGGCCATCCTGCGCAGGGTGACGGAGGACGAGCGGATCTGAACCTCCCCACTGTCCAGAAATATCAGACCATCTGTCACATATTTCAGCTCCGAGTCGCGTGACTTCCCCAGAGGGTTCTTGATGGTGAAGTTCTCCACGTACTTCTCCAGGGGGTCATCTAGGGAGCCGATCTTCCCTTCCTCCCACAGTTTGTACAGCATCAGTGTCGGGAAGATTTTGGATAAGCTGGCAATTCTGAAAGACGGATAAGGAAGCAACGGGATTGTTTTTTTTTATTTTTTTATCTGACAACAACAGCAACAAAAAAACACCTTCAAGATAATCTTTGTGTTTCCACTGATGCAGTGTTTAGCATCTTCTCACGTTTGCAACTTGACATTTTTTATTTATTTGATTGTTTGTTTCTTTCCTTTAATTCCCCACTCAAAGCTCCTCTATGCATTCTGTTTATATTGTGCACGTATTCTCAAAGCTTACAGATATAGACAAAATGATGCAGTTCCACTGGAAATCAAAGGGGGCAGTGTGGCTGATAGTGCAAGCGAGACGACCATTGGAAATGATGAAGAAATCTCGACAATGTCAAAATTTTCTTTCAAGAAAGACTAAACAATGTGGGTTCTTTTGTTTCTTTCTTAAGTGGCACATTGTCACGACCTCCATTACTGCCATGTTTGTTGTTGACAGATAAAGGGTGCTGCCCTCTAGTGGATGTATTGCTGAACAACCACCACATGGAAGGATGACGCAGAGACGGTTACGTCAATGGAAGCATAAATAGTGGGCTCAGGGTTTTTGACCTGAATGCTGCCACTGAGAGAAGCAGGACAAAGAACACAGAAAGTTTCTCTTCGTGGATGATGTGTTTTCACTCTCTTCCCTTTGACAGCCGTGATGAACGGGTCGAACAGATGGCTCATTCGCTCACCTGCCAAATGATGCTTCAACGCACTCACACTTTCAACGTGGTTTCAAATGGAGCCTTCACAGATGGTTCTGTGTAACAAGCAATCTGCTGCGTCCGGATACAATCAGGTTAAACCAAACCAAACAAGGTCGAGACATTATTATCCTGGGTGAAGTTGGGTACTTATTTTTTGGGACACTTTTTATCTGTGAAGTTTGTGATTTGGTGCAAAATGTATTTTCATATCAATACACACGGCAGCAGTTAAAATCAGGCATAGACCGTGTATAAAGAAGGATAACAACCTATTTCACCTTGTTTTTATAGCATCTAATAACTGCTTAAAGTAAAACATACAAGAAAAATTATTATTCACACGTACTTTGACTTTTTAGTTTGACCCATGTCCTGTCCACAAACAGGAAGGAGGTGTGTTTTATGACCTATACTGCAGCCAGCCACCAGGAGGCGATCAAGACACCTTGGCTTCACTTCTGGGGAACAGTCTTTCTATACAGTCTGTGACTAAAACCTACTCTAGTTATGTGTCTCCTGAGGTTAAATACTACTTCTAAACACAGACTGGTCCAATATGGAAACTGTGCTGAAGCCATGTAGATATCACAAAGGCTGCTTTCTACATATAAAGCAAAGTAAAACAATCTTTTAGTCTTACAGTGAATACATGGTAAGATAAATATAAATATATTCAATTTTGGAAAATTGACTTCAATGGAACATGGACACTTTCAGGAGCAGCTGCTAATATGTCAGAGAACCTTTTAAAGATTTCCATTTACTGAGCAATAGGAGCAATTTACTGCCGAACGTGCGTTGGTTTTATCAACGTTTGTGTTCCTGTCAAATAATGTGAGACAAACAACTGCTGGAATATTTGAATATAGATTTGTTCCAGATTAATCACACTTTCTTGTGACAGCTCACAAATGACTGATGTACCCATCAACCGTAAAAGAGGCATTTCACCAAATTACACACATGAAAAACACAGACTGAGTTGTACTGTTTGTACAGTGCACCAACCACACCAAGGCAATTACCTGTATGTGCAAATATACATGGCAATACAAATAATTCTGATTCTGATTCTTATTTGATAGGCTCCGTCTCAGCCTATTAACAGGGCTGCTTCATGTCTCCTGTTGCTTTTGAGTCATCGTCACATGGCCACATCGTCCTAAACGTAACGTGAACAAACTCAAAAAACACTTTTTGTAACAACTACTGTAAATCTTTATTGGCTTACCCTGTTTCTGTCATTTTATTATACGGCAATTTATTAAATTTAATTATAAAAAAAAAAACAATCTGTCCCTGCCATAAATGACTTCAACTGCAAATTTCAGTTTTTATGTAGCTTGCTTTTCCCTGCAAAGACACATCGAGCAGATCCTTTGCGTCCATATCATTGTCACGAGCAACGGCATTGTCATCACACAGCATCAATTACACAAAAGAGTCGTGGAATCACCTTTGTTCCCATTAGACGGAATCTTAATGATATAAAAATGCTCATCTCATAACAAAGAACTTTCCCAGTAGCATAGCAACCAGTGGGTTTCATGAAAAAAAAAATCAGCAATGCAACAACTGGTGGGAGAGAATGAGGAGGAACACTGAGGATGAAAAGACAACGAGGAGACGACATGGACTCAGCTTCTTCTGACAGCAAATCCAAAATGACCACACTGAGGTTTTATCTGGTGCCTCTGCAGGTCTAGTAAGAGTTTCTAGTTTGATAAGAGTCCTCTTTAGACCAGGAGGTTTGTGATGGTTAAAAGGGAATTAACTGGGACATTTCTGATGTGGGCTGTGGTCCAGCGCTCACCTGTAGATGGTGTACTCATTGGGGGAGCCTGAGAGAGGGTCGCTGCTGTTCCTCTTGCCGAAGTTGCCGGTCCATAAAACGGTGTCGTTTAAAATCACGATGGCCGACAGAGCGGGAAGGCTGACGGGGTTGATGCTCTGCCGAAGCAAAGTGTCCACCTGGAAAGAGACAGAGCAGGAAGTCAGGGGGCGTCCAATGAAACACCTCTTGTTTCCCTATACCAGACTTAAAGCTACAGTAAGCTAACAGGCTGCTGGGTTTTGGAACCACTTGTAGAATAGAACTGGTAAAAAAAACGATATTTAAGCTCTGTTGTGTTGTTTCTTATGACATTATTGGGTACTATTCATGATTTAATGCATCCATACATGAGCATCATATTGGGGATAAAACCCATTTTTATTAAAACCCAGTTGGTGGATAAGGACATAAGGAGCATATATCACTACCTCGGATGGTAAAAATATATTGACTGATGATTAAAATCTGTATACAGACCTTTTTTACCCAAGGAACCAAACTGTTTACAGCCATTGGTTTATTAAAATGAGCAACCCAGGTAAAACAACATCACTCTTCAAATTTAATTGAAAAAAAAGATTTAATTTGATTTCAACTTCTGCACAAACCTTTTCACTTTAATGAACATCAAACAATTCATGTATTTGATTTTCATTATTTCTCTGGCTTCAAGTGTTTGGTCACTGCCCAGATGAAAGGTTCGCAAACTCAAATTAAACTGGCTCCAATAATGAAATTTCTTCGTTGATATTCATCTTCTTTTTATATATTTAAATGTCATTGACCATTTGGGACCACTGCTGCTCCAGGTGCACAGAGAAAATCAGTTTTAGTCATGAACTCCAGAAAGCGAGAGGCGGTGGCCGTGTAATTGGACCATGAGCAGAAAATCAGGCTGGATGGTCTCTGAACAAAAAAAAACACACCTGGATCGACAACCCCTGGATCTGTCCAAAAAAGTCCAAGAGGACTCTCCCTACCCCCACTGTCTAAGTGCCCTTGGCAAGGCATCTTACTCCCCCAACATCTGCGCCCCGGGTGCTGTGTTCACCAGATGGGTCAAAAGCAGAGGACAAATTATTTCCCCCCATTTGCATGAGTGTGTCTGTGTGTGGGATTAATAAATGTATCTTAAAAAGAGAATTGGGTCCGAGCTTTCTCTGGACATTCTCTGGACTTTGCCTTTCACACGTGAACAACCCAGCAGGAGATTCTTCACTCAGATGCATTGACAACAGCACAGAACCAGGCAGATATAACATATTCATTCTGCTGCTGATGACGTTTTTGTTTACAACACATCGACTATGGTGTCGGCCATTGTCACCAAGAGCTCTTGATGGCATCTTCATAACACATGCAGGTTAGAAGCGTCACCCCCTCGCTTGTTGAGGAGCCTGTGAAGGATCTCTTGCCGTGTTCTCACATCGGTTCCTTCAGACAATCTGCAGACATACTAAGAGAAACTCCGCGGAAAGTCGGGAAGCTCTTAGTCGGACATTTTGCGTTTACACGTGCAGCCCCTCCGGAGAATGTCTGGCTCTCCGGAGTCGAGCGAGTATCTGAAAGCAGCTGATCACAAACCCCTTTTCCTCAGTAACTTTTTCATCCACTGTATCTTTTAATCTCCTTCTGTCGACTGCAGCGGCTTTAGGTGTGAAGGATTACAGCACGCACAGCCTGTACATTTCCTCACACGTGGCAAAGGGGGCGTGTTTTAGATCAGTGTCTCGATGGGTCGACTCCTCTCACCTTTTCCAGGGCCTCTTTCAGACTGGGGAGGGGATGCTCCAGCGGGAGGGGCTCCGGGAAGCGAGGACATATCATCTCTGCATTGGCGCTGCGACCCATCCCCTCGTCTGGAAAGAAAATGAGAAAAGAGACAGAAAAACAGGGGACATTAAAGGAAGTACAATGAGGGGACGGGGGCTTTGTAATTCTCACTCCGTATTTCATAGAATTAATGTGGTGTAATACAGTTGGCTGAATGGGGGCTTCATTTGTTCTCTCTGCTGGCTGATGAACCCTGTTGATCATACAGGAGAGCAGTTGATAGGACGTACTGTTTACAAGGCGCTGATCAAAAGAGACGTGGCCCCGCTCCCATTGTGAACTCCAGATGATATTACAATATGTTTCACTGCAGCTTCAGGCCATGATCTGCATCTCCATTCTAAAGGACGGCCATACATGAAGAAATTCGTTTTTCGGAATATAAAGAGATGCATTAGTGCTTATAGGGATTTATGAATCAGAGCCTGCAGGGAGCTGCTGCTTCCCCCCAGGGAACGATATCTCCTGATGTCCCCGTGAAGGACACTCACACAGAGTCGGGACCCGGACATGAAGTTGTTTGTGAGCTCTGTTTAAAGACATATCAGATGTCAAAGAGCCTCATATGGAGGGATGACGCACCAACACTGATTTTGCCACGACTGAAAACACTTCACATTTCTAATATGAATGTTGCCTTTAATGATTCGATTTTAAGAATTTAAATGATCAACCTACTGCAGTGAACTGATTGTTAACTCAGTTTTAATCAAGGCTGCCTTAATTAGATCTCAATGCGGTTACAAACCCTCAGCCAGCACCACACCTGCCGGCGGATATCCTGTCAAGTTAGGACTCCTCTAAAATCTGCACAATAAGGATCTGTATCTTTTAATAGGGGAAAAAGTGAAGTAGTGATTATCAGTGGAGGATGAGGTTGTGTAGTTGTTGTTGCAGAGAGACAACGAGCATCCAGAGTTTGAGCTTCAAGCTATGTCTTAATGTTAAGTGTAATAAATAAAGATGAACCTGAACTAGGCGTCATGGGAAGAACATTTTAAACGTTTTGCTGTATTCGTCTTTCAAGTCTCAAGAAAGATGAAATATTAAGCCAGTCAAATCTTAAATAAGGCAAATAAATCACTGTGTTGTTTGCATATTTAATGTTTCAGTGATATGGATAATGTGGCCTGAGCTGTTTTGCATACAGTTCCTTCCAGGCGTTGTTCACCGGACAGCAACAATATTTGAGAGTGAATCTCATCCCATGCTACATGGTGCATCACCTGTTGTGAGAAAGTGTGCTGGTACTCACCCTGCAGGACCTTGGGCAGCTGGTACTGCCAGAAGAAGCATCCGGTCATCACCAGGGACAGGACCAGGAAGAAGACCAACCCCAGCTGGGTCCACTTCACCTTCATCCTGCTGCTTTTTGTGAGTCCCTCAAACTTAACGGTGGCAGCAGGAGCAGCCGCAGCAGCAGGAGGCGTCTTAAATAACACACACACACAAAGCACCTACTAGGTTAGCACTGAATGTGTAGATCCGTTTCCTCTCCATGATCTCCCACACGTTATCTGTGGACTCCGGCTGCGAGAGAAGAAATCCCTGTCACCTTGTTCACTATACAAGTGATCTCTGCTGCACTTAGTCGGACTCACCACTTGATGCTTCCCAGGCCCGAGCAGGACGGATTACCAGCGACACAGAAAGCCTCTTATCGCTCAATCAACATCCCAGACATTTACTCAGAGTTAGTTCTGCTGTGTAAGTGAGTCCTACGCCCTGAAGGCCGTCTTGGTTTCCACAGGGAGGTTTCCCTGAGCAGGAGAAAGGAACAGATATGGATTCCCAGCTTCAATTTCCCACTGACTCTGTTGTAACTTTGGGCCATCGGCGCTGCCGTCTCTCACAATTCAATTTCCTCTCCAGCAGCCACAGGCTGTTGACATCATAATCCCCCAGATTTACTCTAACGGAGCGGCCGGGGGAAATCTTAATCCTTAATCCCAGTGAATCAATTCACTTCAGTCCAGCCTCGCCTTGTGGAGACCACCGCCCAGCCGCACAAGCTGACAAAGATGGAACCCACTCAGCCAATACCAATCGGGATGGGGGTGATAGGGTGGGCCTTTTGGGGGGCAGAGCGTGAGCATGAGCTGGAAATACCAAGACGTGCACTGAATATGGATCAACTCTGTGAGGGGATGAGACTCTTCGGGCTGTCGAGGGGAGTTTAGACGAGCACTGACCACTGCTGGCCGACACACAGACACGGCATCCATCGCACTGGGTTCTTCTGGACAGCACAAATATCGAACAGTTTCAAGTATCATGTAATAACACGTCCATCTATCAATCTTTTTATCAAATATGAACATACAAGATTAACTGGATTAACACTCAGAACGCCAAAAGGGCCCAGCAGGCTCCTAATGCAACCAAATTTAAATTCACCATATAGATTCTGATTTGTATTTGGATCATGCACCAAATTACTCACACTCATACAGATCAGTGCATCAGACATCAAGATCCATGAATTATTCTTTGAGAAATCAACGAATTTTTTACTTTCAATATTCAAGATAAACTTTGGAAGTTTCTCTGGTGGCAGAAATAGGTAATTAACTAAACTGGGTACAAATATAGTGATAAACTTATATAGGCTGATTTACTGACTCCTTCATTAGCGCCCGAGCAGTTACAGAGCCACGACCCTTTTGGAATTGCTTCGATTATTCTTCTTTTATGTATTTGCATTTAGAGTCTTTTTTTGATGAATTGATGAAAAATCCATAAACCAGGGAAATTGACTCGTTAAATAAATGATATTCTCTTCTGTATTTTGTGTTGAATATTGATGTCTGCGGTTGCTAAGCCTGCTCGTCTTATCTTCTTAAATAGAAGTGGACGGTAGGTTTGGATGATATGATGATGATGATGATGATACCATGAGATGATGAGATTTACGGTTTCTACCAAAGTGTTTATCCTTCCAGGAATTTGATTTGGTAGAGCAGTACTTGTCCCATGTAGTATCACAGTACTGCTGTATTTCAATAGTACAGCTCCTGTTTGCAAGATGAGTCTTGAGTCCAAAAACATTACATTTACTGACTAATATCTTCTTACTTATGAGGATATTTACATTGATTATAACTCAGAGAATATGCAAAATGGAACAAATGGAACATCTGGAATCATAGAAATTGAAAGGTGATATTTGGGTGATGGTAGAAGATGATATGTTAAAGAGTGATAATGCTGCTGGTGAGAGAACGAAACAATGGGAGTTATTTGTAATATTCTGGTAATAACTCCAACCCAGTCATTGATAGCAGAACTGAATGAGTGCTTAGAAGTTGATTCTTGGTTTTATTTCAATAACGTGTGAGTGTCTTAAGCCATTTTCAGATGTGTCCTGCAAAGGATTTCTGCAGAATTGGGTCCAGCGCAGCGGGAGCGACAAATCATCTGTATTATTGAGATGAGAGGTGGAGCAGCCGGTTGCAGCAGACAGAGACAGGAAGTGACGTATTCATTCTGCTTTTGTGAACACATCAACATCAGCTCCCACCACCACAAACTCTCTAGACTTCTTCGTTGGTGTTAGAAGTGTCCCCCCCCCCCCCCTTCTCATCACTGTGAATCCAGCAATGAACCTCCTGCTGTGTTCTCACATCGGATTTTCCTGATCTTCTGCAGATAATCAGGCCTCTCACTCCGAGATATGCGTTCACACATACACCCCCTACGGAGAAAGTGCATTGATCTCAGGAATCCAATGCATGTCTGAAATGAGCTTTTGTTGAATATTGGACACAACTTGTTAAACGCAGATACAAGATGAGCATTAAGAAACTCTTTGTGGAATTATTGGATTTACCACAAAAACTCTTCGAGGTCTTTGATTGCAAAACAGGTTGTTAAATATCTGGAGGTGTCCCACAAAGGGCCGACCTTCCTTCTCCAGATAACCTTTCCCAGGATTCACTGCATGCAGGTGACTTAATGTTTTTCAAAGGGATAATGGCGGCTGTAAGTGACGAGACCAAAACTTCTGATGCGGACACAGTGTAATGCTTCAGTTCCGCTTCAGCAGCTGACCATACACAGTTATTCAGGTTCAGTCTTTCCTGCCATTAGAGATAGAGTTTTGATCAATCTACTTGTGGTGAGTGGCTTATATAAATAAAATACACTCTAAATATAATTTCTTCCCCGAGAACATCCAGTGACCATCTTTCCTTCAGCTGAATCAGATATAAATGGTTTGTTCAAAGCTCACTGATGTGTTTGCATGATTATAGATTTGATGATGATGCAGGATGTGGGAATGTGTGAAAGCAAGCTGCTGCTGATCCTGGTTACATAACCTGTGGCTGCTGCAGAGCACAGCAGCTGGGTAGGGCACACACACGTTTTTTAGTTTAATACACCTTTGCTTCTATCTGTACCGGTTCAATTCCTGCAAGTGTTGAGTTTGTACTTGTGCAGGAAGGACTTTGTACAGCTTGTGTGTATGTGTGTATGTGTGTGTGTGTGTGTGTGTGTGTGTGTGTGTATGTGTGTGTGAGGGCTGCATTTACCGGTGCTTGCACCCCGTCCACAGGCGTCTCCCTCGGGACTTTACTCCCCGCCTTGCCCATGGCTCCACTTCACCAGCTGTTACACAGAAAAAACAAAGTCCTTACTTTTCTTTTTCACACTGCATAATGGAATGTTTTAAATAGAAATAGTCAGACTAGAATGACAATGCATTACCATTGCACATACCATTTCTGCCGCACATTTACTTTACACTCTTACAAATAACAAGGCGACATAATGGACCACCAAGCACTTAATGACTCATAATGAGCAAGAAGAAGAAAGTGCTCTCCCCTTTCTCAGTATATTAAAAGGCACAGGGCCTGATGGAGAGCTGCTCTACTTGACCATTATCCACTTCAGCAGGAGCACTTCATCCACCCAGTGTTGTTGAGTGCGGGGCAGGAGCTGACAGCCAGTCACTGGAGCGGTGGGAAAGGAGACAGAGACCTGCAGGGAGACAGCCAGATGCACGTCTGCTTTCAGCCTCCAGTGGAGGAACAGGAAACACACGATGCAGCCGCTGACCTCCTGCTCACTCTGACCAGTTTCTCTCTAAACAAGACCCAGTGGAGGCAGAGGTGGGCTCAGGTTGCCCAAGAGATCACACAGACTCTATTCTGCAACACGTCTGCAGGATGGAATGGCCAACAGATTCCTCCCCCACACTTTGCCCTGAGGTCAGATAATGCTTGAAATGAAACAGTGTGAGCAGCGTGAGGTTGTCTGACCACTTTCCACTCAGGCCTGGCAGACTGGCTTTCTGTCACAAAGGGGCGAGACATGATGTCGTACAAACTGGGACCACAAAGCAAACGTTGGTCAGACAATGGTCAATTTCAGGAAATAAAAGGGTCAGAAGCAGCTGCTGGCCGCGAATGAAAAGACAGCAGTCTAATATTTAAATGTAAAAGCCGGCTCATGATGGTGGGAGCCAAGACTCATCAGGACCTTCAGTCGATTCTTTGATTCTGTCAGTCACCCAGCAAGTATTAGCATGTTAGCATGCTATCATGAGAAATCAAGACTTTTAAAGGGGACATATTATGCCCATTTTACCACAGTTGATATGGCTCCTTGGGGTCTTAATGAAATGTCTGTAACATATTTTGGTCAAAAAACCACAAGGATCATTTAAAGCAGCACCTTTTTACCCTGTTTAAAACAGCCCTCCTCAGATTGACCTGTTTTGAGTGCCCCGTCCCCCTCAGCCCCGGTGAGCCTGGCTGCGAGAGCCCCAGCTCCCCAGCACAGCCCCGCAGTGGGCCACTTATATGTCTGACGGGTAGCAGCAACAAGCTAATGCCAGCCGGTCTCCACCGGCCCGGTTAGCTCGCGAGCTAACGCTATCTCCTCAGGGAACCCCTATGGAGCCCGTCTCCCCGGCTAGTGTTAGCTCACAAGCTTACCGGGCCAGTGGAGCCCAGCTAGTGTTAGCTTACTCATCCAAGGTCATGTAGCGAGACTCCCTACATGGGCATGGTGTGACTATGACGCTTATTTCGATCGTAATCCCATTGGACGCACTCTAGCGTATCTTTTCTGAAATAGGGGAACCACAACAAATCGCGGGAGTTGTTTTTTTCCAGAGTTTTTGGGACGGTAGACATGCCAGATACCCAAATTAACGTGTAGAAGCACTACAAAAGTGGAATTTTCATAATATGTCCCCTTTAACATCTGAATATTAGCAGAGTCACTAAAGCGTATTAGCATCCTGATACAATGACTGCTAATAAAGATGGAGGACATATCAACCGCCCTAAAAAGAACCAACCAGACCATTTAATGAAGTTTGTTCAAGTGTTCAATTGTCCATGAAGTTTGTTTTCATTTAGTTAATTGACTCGTGATTGGTCGGGGACAACGATACGACTCTGATTCTAAATGAACGCAAAAGTGCAAGATGGCGGCCTACGTGTCTGTGATTCTTCACCTGAATGGTTCAGTGAGTAGAATTATCTAGTGGTTAGTTGCATGCTGCTGTCAAAAGATGTTTAGTTTGTCCAGTCTGGGCTACTGTAAACAACATGGCGGCCTCCGTAGAGAGGACCTGCTCCAGATGTAAATACAAAGTATTTAAATATAAATGGCCTGATTGAGGGCAATACACAGTAATTTGTACAATTTAGATGAAACACACAAGTTAAAACATAACTATAAAATCAGATCAGTCATAAATTAATGAAATAAAAAAGAACTGGATTATGCCTTGTGTTCTCTTCTAATCCCGGCATCAGCTGATAATTGAGCCAATTAGAAAGAAAATGCATCACTTTGATTTTTGATATTAAGACATAATATTTCATGTTTAAAATAGTCAAACCGGATTATGCATGTTCATCTTTAATCCTTATACAAGAGGCGGAATATAAAAACAAGGCTGACCTACATTTCTCTGCCTCCAAACCAATTAAAAGTCCATTTGAAATTCAGCATCAAGCTAAAACCTGACCTGGCTTTTTAGCCCATACTCTCACTGAGCACATCCACAGTGTGCTGACTCAGCTGCATCCTTTCGTCAATGTCATTAGGTCGCGGTTGGACGTGATGGTCGTGCGGCTGTGATTTCAGATGCACGTGTTTATATGGAAGTCTGACATCAAGTTCATCCACTGCCTGCAGAGAGATGAGGCTTGGGACAACAATAGGTGATGGTCTAAATGAGTCCAGCTCTGTGAGGCTGTTTCAATGCACTGCTGCGCTTTGAGCTAACTGTTTACCCCAGTGCAACACGTTAAAATTAAGATAGATAGATATGATGTTAATCATGTTAAGCGTCTTATTTTAGCTAAATAATTAAGGCCGACAAGACTTTCCTTAGTTTATTATTTTGGTCATAAACTCCAGTTTCAGATAAACGACACAAGATGAAAATAAGTGGATCAGCAGGTTGATTTGGAATGATTCATTAAATTGATTATTCTCGGACACTTGCTTATTATTATATTCATTCATCCGTCTGCGGCTGCAATGACCTAATGTCTAGTTATGATCGTTCGACTTTTCATTTCATCGATCGGTGTAAGATTAGAACGTCCACTGCTGCTCTCACTGTCGTCATATTTATAATACAAATACATTTCTCATATTGTGACAAAACAGGCGTGACCTCTATCCAATGAGGGTGTAACGCTGGAGCCTCATGATAAAACCTGTCTTCTGTTAAGAATTAATGACGTTTAAAATATCAGTTGTCACGCGACTTACTGGTGAGGATTTTAACTTCACGATCTATAGAATTGTGCACAGCATTATTTGCAGTGGAAGATAAACATTCACATTTCAAACTATACATGAGATGATGATAAAAGCAGATCTTAGTGAGTTGGAGTAAATACAGAGTAAAACCAACATCAACTGAGAGGAAAGAGCTTTACAACAAATCCCCTGATTAGTTCATCAGCTCAAATAACTTCCTATCAATAAAACAAATTCTAAATATAAAGTAACTTGTTAGTAAACACAATTCACACACTGATTCAAACAAAGCAGTGACAGGCGTATAATAAAATTCTGCCTAATTGAAGCTGTCAGATTAATTTTTATATAATATATTTGTTGTATCCAGGACAATAAGCATCAACACTAAACTGCTGTCCGAGTACCCAAAGCTTTTTTTGTCCTATGGATTCAACTTTTATCCAAAATGCAGAGCAGTTGTAAATGAAGCGATGCGTCACACGCACCGAGCATCGAGAACCAGACTGTGTGGGGGGGAAAAAAAACATGTTACATAAGTTGTCATGAATCAAACCACCTCTTCTCTCGTCCGGGGAAACGTTCTTCGTTGATTAATTCCTGGTAAACTTACCTCAGGTTATGAATCTATTAACCGCCTTTCCCCTCTTCTCTATCAAGATGCTGAGACAAAAACATTCCGCTTTTGTTTCACCGTGTGGGTTTGGGAGCTCAGGACGGGATCCCGACAGATGTTAGTATCATGGTTATGGCTAAGTCCTGCTTGTAGCGAACCCAGCGTTCTGGATTAACTAATACAGCCAATGGCCACATCTGCCACGGCACAAAAATGGATTCCTATTCGTTGTGTGTATGTGTGTGTGTGTGTGTTTATGTGTGTGTGTGCGTATTTGTGATTTCTCTTTTCTTTTTTTTGCTTTGCATAGCCTTTGGATTTTGAAGGACAAGGTCATTCAATTGAGCAAAGAGCCAAAAAAGCCATTGGTGCTTTTCCCTGGGCTGATTTTGTTTTTTTTCTCCCTACAGATGGGGAAAGATTACACAGTTTAGATGTTATTAGTTTTATATAGAGAACATCCTCCCATGGAAAAGTGAGTAAAGTTTAATTCTAAAGCACTTTAAAGCTGCGCAAAGTGCTGTAAAAAAAGGAAGTTGGAATATTAGCAAGTGAGTCAAGAGAAAAAAAGCATAACGAAAAAACAAGAGACAAATAAACAGTTATCAGACAACAGATTGAAAGATTAGTGAGTCAAAAAGGCCACTGGATAGAAAAAACCTGTCCCCAGGCCAGATTTAGAGACAGAGATGGAGGGAGCACATCGGATCCAGAATAATGAATGATAGAAATAAAACATCCCTTTTCCAGGGCTCTGTCATGTCGGGGTGGGGGGGTTGTTTTGCAGCCTGCTTACCAAACCAGTTCATCACGCCCTTGCAGGGAGCCGTATTGTTGGCACACACAAAGCACTTTCCTTCGCCTCATGATGTTTCACACAGAAAACCAGCGGACGCCGAGAATCTCAAGACGTCCAAACTCCTTCCCCTGCCTCTGGTTCTAGTTTTTTTTTTAGGATCTCTAGACGACGTCTGACCTAATTATCCTCAATGTTCTCGTTTCATGTTGAGTAGGAACATGGAGGGTGGGGGGGGGGGTCAGATGCATTTTAATACCAACCTGATGATCTCAGATAAGTGCTGTCCCTGACAACAGCAACGTGAAAACTAAGATGGGTGACCCGCTGTAACGTCGGCTGCACAGTTTGTCCCTTGTTTCCTGCGAGCACGAGGGAGACAGACACTTCGGATCTAAAAATGGGCGAGGGCCGGGGGGGGGGGGTTACGGCTCATACGCAGGCAGCTCTCATTCAGTGCATGTAGCTCATTGCATGAAGTTGCAGGCGTGTTGCTGCGTCCACTTTGATTATGCCTTCAATCACAGGTAATATGAGAGAGAGGCTGCTGTGTTGCACGGCCCCTGCAGGATGAGTGTTAGTAATCAAACCGCTCTTTACTCTGGTACCTCACACAGGCCTGGAGGAAATTATAGATATGGAACAAACCACGGGAGAGTAATATTTGGTGGAGTGTGTGTTAATGTGTTTTATGCACATTTGAGCTCATACGTTTTACAAGCACAAACAAGCTATGTGGGAATCGCTAACAGCCTCTGGAAAACACAATTTGCTCGTGTTCCCAAGCAACATCCTTGATATTAATATTCATATATATATACACACACAGTCGATACGTGAGCAATAATAGAGATAGTCACCATTTTGATATTTTTATCACAATAAAATGTAAAAATCCATTCTTATCCTCTCGGCGAGTGCATCTGTCTCTGATCTCCACTCCATTTGATTACTTCTACATTCATTAAATGCAGAGGTATGATGTGTGATCACAATCCATCATTAGCGAGGCTGACATCAGTAATCCGTCAGACTTCTGCATTTACAGAAATGGAAAAAATACAATCCTTTGTTTTTCATCACTAATCAGAGACAGTGCTCGTGTGCATTAGTGAAATTATTCATTTGTTGGTTTTTCGAGCTGTAAACTAGAATAGAACAACTTTTTTAATTTATTTAGCAGTTGCATTATAATACAAAAGGTTTCAGTTTTAAGTAATTTTTTTCATTCCTGTTCACAAACTGGATTTTTTGTAACATCACTTTAATATGATTCCTCTTTATTTCCTACAACAGCAAATGAGACAATCAGGGTATAAGCGTGTATCAACGGTTCCCACTCACCATTATCCATTATTATATTAGATTGTTTCTGGTCCAGATTGTGGTTTAAAATGTCCAAGATGGCGACCGTAGTATCGGTCTATTTTGGCTTCATTTCTGAAAAGTGGGAGGAAGTGAAAAGCGTCGTCCATCTTTGTCTGGCTCCCTGGGGTCCTGCTGGCAAGTGTCATGGCTGAGGTGAGGATTTAACCTTGCTAAGCTTTCAAGGTGCACTGGGTCAGATGGGTGAGACGACACCTGATCGTCTCACCAGTGGAGGCAGCTGCAGCCTGAACAGACAACAGGTAAACACAAGGGCCTGGTCAGGCTGCCAGGTGTCAGCTCTCAGGGTCGAGGGTTGGAGGTAAATACAGCTTAAAGGTTGATCAGGTCTGGAATCCAGAGACAGGTCCCAGCAGATTTACTCCAACACTGCCTGGCAGATGAAAAGTACCTGAGCAGCAGGCAACTCCCTGGACAATAAGAGATGAAGTGAGAAAGCAGAGAAGGGAGCTAAGAGGCTATTTCCCACAAAATGAGGCTGGATGATGGAGGAGGATTGTGACACGTTAGAGCAGCTGCAGACAATCCCGGGAGCAGGGAAAACAGACCAAACTCATGAAGAACAATAAAACAGACACACAAGGGCAAAAACAGGAAATAATGAACCCAAAGGGGAGACAAGTGAGATATAAAAACCAAACGCAAGGAAAACAACAAGGCCAAAGTCTATGAAACTGAAAATAGAAATTAGACATATGGAAGTTAAATGTCAGTCTCATTAAAAGTTCCTGACGGGAGCAGAGTGGTGATGGCCTGCACACATTTCACATTAAGTGTTCGGGTGAAATCAAAAGCTGTTTGAGGTTGTGATGAACTCAAACCAGGCTGTTTGTTATTTCAATGAACATTGTACATCAACTCTTCCACCAGTGAAAGTGGTCGTGATGTATTTCACTGTTTCCCTCAGACTATTTTAAATACCTCTACAAAGGAGATTATGTTTTTTTTTTTTTTTTAATGTTTGTTTCAGAGCAGGATTACACAAAATCTAGTGATTTACATAAAACTCAGTGACGGGGGGGGGGCGGAACATGAGCCTAGAAGAACCCATTAAACGTTGGCGTCGATCCGGTCAAAAGGGGCCGATCCTTTGATTTTCACGAATTTCCAAGGAAATAACTCATGGATCTTGAGGAAGAAGAAGAAGACGAAGAAGAAGAAGACGAAGAAGAAGAAGAAGAAGAAGAAGAAGAAGAAGAAGAAGAAGAAGAAGAAGAAGAAGAAGAAGAAGAAGAAGAAGAAATAACTTAACTTTTACCTGATTTGTTGTGTTTCTGGTGTTTTCAACAAGTAATTACTGTCTATAACTAACTATATCACAGGTCAGGGTTTCGATCTCAACCTGTATCTGAAGTGTATTTACTTCCCCTCACAGCTCTGCACCTACAAACACATTCAGGGCTGACGTTTTTTAGAATGATGGACGTGGAAGAGAACGAATGTTTCCAGGATCAACAGATTATTTCAGACTGCATTGAACAGCTTATAGCGGCCTCTAGTGGTTAATATGTGTTCATGTGCGTGGCACCGTCAGACTGTTTAGATGTATCCCAGGATTTCAATCTGAAATATCAACGACAGCATCGTCTGATATTTTAATTTCCTTTTTCCTAAAAGGTGAGACAAGATGATGTGAGGACGCTTTGATGATCTGATCCCTGTGGCGACTTCAAAGCTACAGTCCCAGTGAGAGTGAATCTGTTTGAAAGCTGATTGGCTTCTGCACGACTTCTCTTTGTGGCTTTGAGGTCTGTGGACTCCAGCTGAGCTTTGGAATGAAGTAAACTAATTTAAATCTTCAACACAAGGTCATTTGTGGGGTTCAGTGAAAACTGGATATGATTTAATTATTGAATTGAACAGTTTTAGCAAATATCCATTTTGTTGTTGCTGAGCAGGTGGATGCTCCTGTGTCGTTTCTGCACTGTGAGTTTTCTGTTCAATCATCACAAGAATGGAAATGTAATCACACTGTTGGTCCAGACCAGTTGATCCTGACTCGTTTATCAGACTGAATCAACAAATCCATTTGCAAAATTCTTTAATTCCCACTGGGTTGCAATGCACACGAGAAAGAAGGTTTATTCTGTTCATAAAACATAAAAAGCAAAGAACAGATGAGTTCAAGAAAATCGGGAGTGAAAATTTGAGGTAAAAAAGATTCAATATTAGCACCTCATAGAAATTAAAACATAATTTCTCAGCTGTGGGGAACCTGATGTCTTCTTTTTCAAATTCATCTAAAAGAAGGTGTAGATTCACCCAATATACGTGTTTTCAATTTAGTTTAAATTAATACTTCTTGGTCAAATCAGGTCAAGGTCATCCTCATTATCATCATCGTCATCATCATTATCATCATCATCATCATCATCATCACCCTCACAGTCGAGTAAGATGGACGATTTTCACAGTAGAAGAGGAGAATCGTAAAACATTTATATAAGAATGGTGGAAGTACCTTTAGCTGCTTCAGCTCTGAGGTCTATAATATCTTTTTTGATATCTTAAAATACTAAAACCTTTATTTCACAAATTAGCTTTATAAATATATCATGCTTCTTTAACAGCAGGGTTTTTAACATGGAAACTGTTTATCATGAAATCTGTGCGTTTTCATTTTTACCTCTGCCAAAGAAGTTTTGTTTTCACTCTTGAACAGAATTCAACAGAGAGAGAGAGAGAGAGAGAGAGAGAGAGAGAACCGCTTCATGAATGAAATACTGATGTGTAGTGGCATGTCCTCGCCACTAGAGGCCGCTCACGCTCCACTCAGGTTTTTAAAAATGACCCCCTCAGATGAAGCACAGATCACATGTGAAGATTCCTGAGTGACCACACACATGAAGGTGATGGTCTTATATAACAAAACAGTGTGTGGCAGAAGAACTCATCAATACACAGCTAAACTCCCATTGTTCCCAGTTAGCCTCCATCTGTGTTCCAGCACAGAGGAGAATAATAACTGCAGTAGAGAGCAGCAGTGGCTTGTGTTGCCACTTGGCCTCCCACCCTGCCCTTTTAT